>NW_022589716.1:39576925-39596114 GCF_004348235.1 Phoca vitulina | reverse complement strand
GAGAGGGGGGGGGGGGGGGGGGGGGGGGGGGGGGGGGGGGGGAGGAGAATCTTAAGCAGGCTCCACGTCCAGCACAGAGCCTGACGTGGGGCTTGGTCCCACAACCCTGAGATAATGACCTGAGCCAAAATCAAGAGTTGGGTGCTTAACCGAACTGAGCCACCTAGGCACCCCCACTTCCTTTTTTTTTTTTTTTAAAGATTTTATTTATTTATTTGACAGAGAGAGACACAGTGAGAGAGGGGAACACAAGCAGGGGGAGTGGGAGAGGGAGAAGCAGGCTTCCCGCCGAGCAGGGAGCCCGATGCGGGGCTCGATCCCAGGACTCTGGGATCACGACCTGAGCCGAAGGCAGACGCTTAACGACTGAGCCACCCAGGCGCCCCAACATCTCCTTGGTCTTTTTGAAAAAATATAACTAGCAAATAAAAATAATCCCTCAGGATTTACACTAACTTGCAACAATATACCAAGTCGTTCATTTGACTACTGCTTGGTTTAGTTAAATATTTTCCTTCTGGTTATGTTGATCCTTAATGGCAAGGTGTGTCCTTTGAATGTTTCTCACTGTTAGAGATGAGAGCAAAAATTCAGTAATTGGTGACTAATGGTCCTAATTCCATTCCAACTGGGGCATGTAGTAACAAAGACACTTTGCCTATGAGTCTCTGCTGGTTAGGACATGAACTGCTATACAACATCCCTTTCCCAACCTCAAATACAGAAACACAAATGCAAATGTGCATATGTATGTATACTAGACAGAAGATTTCATTTAAGTTATACTGTCACTATACTGTAAAAGCTTCCAATAAACTGATAATATTGATGGAAATCTGGTATCAGCATTTCTTTATATTTATCTAGTTTGATTAAATCTTCCTAATCTTTGATGTAGAAGAAGAGTAAAATACTTTAAGAATAAGGGTAAAACGAGAAGATAAATAGTATCATTTATCTTCCAGATGTTCTACACTCGGATTTTATTATCCTGGGGTTACACATGTGAGAATTTCTAAGGTATAATCCAAATTAGAGATAGAAGAATTAACTAAATTTGAAAAAAAATTTTTTTAGTAGCTTACTTTTTTCCACATATATTACATCATGTTAGCTGTAATCTTACATGACCTTTAGCATCTAATTTATTTTATTTTTTTGTTACATAATATTCACAGAATTGATTTAGAGATAAACTTATGGAAGTCACAGACAACTTTTCAATTAAGCTGAAACTGGCAGGAGAAACTTTGGTAAAAAGACTGGTGCCCACTAAGTTAGCATCACAAGTTCATGCACCAGTGCTCTCAACTGCAATTCAATTAAAATTACCCTGTAAGAATTACTGTGAAAACCAATGGACCAGATGATTTTTTAGGACCTTCTAATTTAAAAACTCACAAGAACTTTATATTGGATTCAAAGCCATGTCTCCTAAAAAATTTTACACTAATTGTGCAAGCCCTTTTGAAAACAATAACATCTTAAGGATTTCTCATTTACTTCATTCACCCCCTGCCCCTTCAACCAAGCCCCACCCAGCTCAATCATGTGTAATCTTTATTGTTTCCTCAACAATGCCCCACATCTTTCTTGCTTATTTCTCCTCTTATAAACATGGATATAGATTTCCTAAACTTACTACTTTAAATGTATCTAACCTTTTTATAACCTTTTCTGCTGTTATCTGTACACTGTCTAGTTCCTTCTTTGTCGGCGTGGGAAAACTGTTCCCTGACTTGAGATCTCTCTTCCTCTGTAAAGACAGATGTAAAGTAACTATTTAGATAACAATGTTCTTTTTTTTTTTTTTGTATCAGACTGTTCAAATACTCAAACATTGAATTTTTTTATGTGGACCTGAAATAATCATTGCTTATGTATTCAGGAAGGTTTGAGATACGTACCTGCATTGTCTTTGCAGATACTAGAAGAGTTACTATTCTCATTACTTTGGTATAGGTGCTGAGTTCTAGTCTCTTGGGGTACAGATGATGTTTGAGTCATCCCTTCTTCCAAGGCTTGCTTTATCCAGCGCTACAATGGGAAAAGAACCAGGGAATTGTCAATAATCATTTAAAACTAATTGGTAAAGCTATTTTAAATACATTAACCAGACCATTACATATCAACTGGTGAGAGATGCACTCCAACACACTCACTGAGTTCCACAGTCAAGTATTTTTTGCCTTGCGTTTCAGCATATTAGAATATTGCCCCATCAATTCCTTCTCTGGGGCAAAACTGAGAAAATCTGCATTATACAATAACAAGATCCCATCAAAAAACCAAAACCAGTAAAAAATGATTACTATTCAACTTTTCATATTGCTCAGAATGGGGTAAATGGGAAGAGATTAAGAAATCTTAGCTTTCATTTGATAGAGAGACTTTGATCATATAGGATAAAACTAGTACATAAAATAAGTGCCTAAAAGGAAGATAAAAGATCTCTTAAGAGTTGTCTGCCCTGTGCTGGGGACATATGAAGAGATAATAGAAAAGATTCACAGGAAGACTTTGGATGAGAATAAACAGCTAGCTCTTCAGTACAGGTACAAAATACTTCCAAAAGGTCTACTCTCAGATGGAATAACCTGTGAGTTTTTTCTCCCTACTAAGTACTTTGGTTGTATTAGGCAAGAATAATGCAAATCACCAGAATAAATGAACTTCTGCAGAAATCAAAAGGGAAAAAGTACAAAAGAGCTCTCTAATCAGTCACATTTTTTGTAATGAATACTAGAATCTACAATGATGAGATATAAATTTAGGTCAGAAAGTGACCCTGCAAAGATTAGGATAATAATTCATCCTGGGGAAGAGAGAAAATTTCTTACCTGTAATTGTGTTCTCTTAAGATACACAGTTGTAGGTTGCTCACCACTCTGTGGCTCTCCTGCCCTGACATAAGACAGATCGAATTTTGATAAACATCAATTTCTGAATCAGACCCTCCCCCAAATAGGAAGAGCAAATGGTGATTATAATTTTATACCTTTAGAGAACAAGTATTACAGGTAAGTAAATATTCTCTTCATCAAAGAGAGCAAATAGATTTACCCTCTTATAAACATAGGAAATAATCATTTCTTAGGAAATAATGTGAGGAAAATTTCACCAAGAAAAAATTTAGATCATGTAAATAAATGGCTTTGTGGTCTACCAAATGAAAGCAAAAATAAAACCGTAAACACGAGGCAATAAGAGTGAATAAGCATATAAAAAAGAGATATCAACAGTCAGTTGAATCATATCAACATTTTATGATATGACCAGGTCTTTGAAAAGCCAAAACAAGACCAAGAATGAACTCGCTTATACACAGAATACTGATGTCAAGATGAACTGTCAGAACCACAGCACCTTACAACTTAGAAGAGACCTTGGAAGTCACCTTGTCCAAAGCACTCATTGTACAGATGGGGAAAATTAGGCCCAAGAGGACAAAATGAGTGAAAAATCCTTTGTTACAGATACCTTTAATACAAGCTTTTCTTTTCAGAGCAGATGACAGGACTCACTTGGGGTCACTGTGCTTTCCTCCAAGAGAAGATAATTTCTTAAATTTCCAGTGTCAAGTAGATGCACCCATAAAAGAATTGACATTCTGGATCTGATGACTACAAAAAGGGAAAACAAAACCAGGACAGGGGCATTCTAAGGAATAAGATGCTGCTATGGTTAGCTATAAGGTCAAACACAGCAAATATGATCAAACCCATTTCTCCTGGCCCTTCTGTATGTCTATGTAATATTTTAGAGCTGATAAAAAAAGAACTTGACCATTTGTCTATTAACTAACAAGTTCCAAATAACAAATTAATTTTAGATACCTTCAGCACCTCAGTTCTGGCTACAGTTATTAGATCAAAAGGATACTTCCTCCTTCTCCAAAACTCTGTGTAAGAGTTTTTTAGAAGCTCAGAGAGAGGTGAGAGAAATGTTTTGACGAGTCTCATTACTATGGGGAAGAAACAAGGAAGTAATCTGAGTTTTGGAGTCTAAAGATCTGGACTGAAACTTGGCTGTGCTTCTCACTAGCTGCCTAACTCTGGGCAATCCATCTGAGCCAAAGTTTCTGAATCTATAAATCAAGGCCAATAACCCAACTTCATAGGGTTGTCATGAAGGCTAAGTGAGAATGCATATGAAGGAAGCGTGTAGCTTATCACTAAGCGCACATACTCAGTGAGGACCTGTTCAACTGAGTATGGAGATACACAGATTATATAACCCCCTCCTGTATACACAATAAAATACCAATGCAAAGCGAATGTTTCATTTTCAGTTAGGATGGTTTTCTAAGAAATTTGGAAGACCAAGCCCCCCCGCCCCACCCCACACGTTATTATACCTACAAAGTTAAAGTTTAGAGAGGATTTAGAGAGAACAAGGAAGGACACTACTGAAAGGCTTACTGGCCACTCATAAAATCAATGTTCCCATTCTAAAATAAGTGAAGACCCAATACAAGATATACCAATAATGTGCTTTTTAAGAACTATGATTCACTATAATTTAGAAACTCCAGGGACATCAAAAATGTTCTGTCAAACACTCTTTTTTTTTTTTTTTTTTTAAAGATTTTATTTATTTATTTGATGGAGAGAGAGACAGCGAGAGGGGGAACACAAGCAGGGGGAGTGGGAGAGGGAGAAGCAGGCTCTCCGCCGAGCAGGGAGCCCGATGCGGGGCTCGATCCCAGGACCCTGGGATCATGACCTGAGCCGAAGGCAGATGCTTAACGACTGAGCCACCCAGGCGCCCCCTGTCAAACACTCTTAAGAATCTGGATGCAAATATACAACATGCAATTTTACATGGTTTTTAATTTATGAGGCTTTTACATCCTTTAATCAGGTAAGAAACAGTATGCCTATAAGCAATACACACTGTTCTAACTAATCCCATGGAGGGTGGTTTTTCTCATCTAACATATTCTTCTCTGAGAAATTTTTAGAAAATTATTACAATTTTGTTGAATAATGCAGATCTTCTTAGGTCCTACACTAGGACCTAAGTGTTCTTTCTAACCAATCTAAAAATAACTCTTTTCAATCCCTACCTAGGATAAAGCAGAGTTCAATTTCTAGATAAAAGACCCACAATTCCATTAATTCTGTGCTATAACAAGTGAAATTTTTATTTTGTAATATAATCTGGATGTTAACAGCAAAGATTAAAGCTCTGACTTAAACTAATTCAGATCTAAACTTAATTTTAAAAGACCCAATTTAAGTAAGATAATTCTGCTAGATAACTCAGCATACATATCCTGAACTCTTCCCGAAGACTAATATGACATATAGAGATAAAAGTGCCTGAGCACAGCCCGCAGAAAACAAGACTAAGTAAGGATGGTCAGACACATTTGGAGACTAAAACATGGATATGAGTTAAATGGGATTTTTATCTGTTGCCAGTGGAGATACAAATATGAGCTATAGATACAAGTCCTAAACCATATGAGGTAAAAAGAGTTCTAAGAAATGGATTTTCTATCAGATTTGAAATCAAATTCCTACATGTTTTTGGTTTTTACAGGACTCTGCTAGTTGGAAAATCAAGACAGGAATAGAAAGATTATAACCCAGCATCAGAATGATTAAGGTGGCATTTCAAAAGGCTAGTCCATAATGCTTACAATTCAGACTTCATTATTAATCTGTACTAAATAATTGTCTACCCTTCTCAAAGGACCAAAATAGGAGATCCTACAGTCTGGCTTGATAAGATGCTTCAATAGTTAACATCCTTAGAAGTCTAGTATTATGTCCAGCCAAAGACAGAACAAAAGGAAAAACTTCTCTCATATATATATTAAGTCATCACCTGACTTGCTCCTCCAAACTAAAGACCATTATCTGCACCTTCTCTAATTGTTCAATAGCACTCAAAAAATGTAGTTAAGATTTTGAGCTGTTATTCTTCATGAGGGACTGAGCTAAATGTAATAGGAAGATTAGTTTTGCATGCCATACCAGAGTTAACACAACTCTCCAATTGTTACAGAATAAGGTTAATCATAATGCTCATCAAATGCAAACAATTTTTTTTCCTTCTCAGATGATCTCTGAGATCCAAAATAAGTGACTTCGTGTAAAAATTTATCCCCAGAGACCCAACCCTCCTTTATCACTTAGGCAAATCTCTATCTTATTTTTTTCTTAAGAAAGATCTCATTGTTTTTATTCTTGACACCTGAAATTATTCATGTGATTGTGTTATCTACAAAGCCTCTCTTTTGGCAAAGATCTCATGGTCAAATTTCTCCTTAGGGGTTATTCTACTTGGGAATTTCCCCCAAATAAACCATTAAATGACTCAAATACTTAGGTAAGATGTGCAATTAGGAAGACTTTCTTCAGTGTATGCTACCCATTCAGTGGTAGTGCCCTTCCTTTGTGCACAGAACCCTGTTGCCCTCCTCCCCTCCATATCCCACACCACTTTATCTCATCTTTCATACCCCCCACCCCCAAGAAATAATTTCTGCTCTTTGGGGAAAGAGAAAAGCTTTAAGTTTGGAGGAGTCAGGGAAGACCTGCCTGGAGTTGGAGACTTCATCACATCAAATAATCTACATGCAGCATCCTCATGTACGTGATGCCAGTGGAGGAGGGCAATGGCAGACACTGAGGAAGGCAGCCTGAATCCAGATCTGAGGATAAGAGAAAAGGGTGTTCCAGGGAACAGACTCTACCTCAAAGGAAGACCAAATGAAAGGGTGTCCTAAACTTCTAGCAACACACAAATGACATTATAGGTCTGAGGGAAGTGATCTATTCCCAAGAGACACCTTCGGAAAATATGCAGGGCTTCTGGGAATTCAGAAAGAGCATTCCAAAAACAACCATCAAACACTACTGCCACTAGATCCAAAAACAATATATAACTAGAGAGACAGTGGGGAGAGGGGGATAGAGAGAGAAAAAAAGAGAGAGAGAGAGAGAGAGAATTTTACAGTAGGTTCCGTATTTACTAGGGAATAAACAGTCCAACTTGTTATTTGATCAAGGAACAGAAAATATGCCAATTATAACAGGACCTTTCCTCTACTCTCACTCAAATGATAATGTAATTAAATTAATTCAAATCACAATTCAATCATTTTTTACTTATGCAATATTGCTCTAGAGTACCTGGGGCCCAATCTCACACAGTAGTCACAAATGGACATTTTAACCAATACCACAAGAGCACACACAAAACATCCCTCCCTACCCAGTCATCAACTGCTGTGTGCTCTCAACTCAGTACTTCAAGGGCTCTCAGAAAAGACAACAGTGAATCCTCACAAATTGAGCACCAAAAATGCAGTATATATCCCACTTTAGTCCTACTGACTATTGATGCATCACTATTCATGGCTGAAGAACTAACTCATTATAAACTCACATGGGCAAAGAGTGGCTGTCTAGAAAATATGTTAGATATGTCACAATTATAGGCATCCTAGGTTAAAAAAAAAACCCACATAAACACAGACATACCTTTTTACAGGAGCTGAAGGTGCCATCAGGCAGAAGGGGCCTTCGACGTCTCTCAGGGATAAAGGGTGAGCCAAAGCGAATGTAGTGTTTGGGGGTGGTGCAAATTAATGGGGAATGGATAAGACCGGGTAACATGTTCAGGGTTGTTGCCAGTACAGTTGGATCCGTGGTGATACGTAAAGGGCACTCAACAGGGCATTCTTGCTTCTCTGCTTTGTCATTCAACCATTCTGTAACTAGATACTAAGGTAGAAAAGAGATCATTAGTTGGTGCTGCAGATGTAAAAGCCAGAGGCAGCAGCGTAGCTCACAAAGAAAAACCTCAGCTAGAAACTAGGACAGAGGTAGATATAGCAGCTGCAGAGAGTATGAACTGGGCATTCAGAATGCAAGGATATCTTCCTTCACCCTCTCCATGATCATTAAGGGAGGAATAATTCCAGTTATCAGCAATTTAAGTTCTGCCTAAAAGTTAAGGGAACAAAAGAGAGGTAGCAGGATGGTTTTAGCTTGCTGCCTCAAAGCTCTTTATCTACAACTTTTCAATCTAGTAATACTTAGGTGATTTGTTTTTTTTCTGGAGATTACAGGTCCTCTCAACGTACTAAGACACAGCCCTTGCCAGACTAGACTTATGAAGATGTATTTGTGACTTACCTTTTTGGTTTTGGGGTATTTAGGTGCAGCACGGTTGACATGGGATCCAGTAACTGATACTACAGTTGGGTCAGACCCCATTAATAGCCTGTTTTCTCCTGCACTGTCTATATTTCCAGCTTCAGTAGGAGTTACAGAGCTGTTATTTCCTCCCTCTTCCAAGGCAGCTTGTGACAACTCCGCCTGTTGTGCAATGGCCTGCTTCTGACGCTTTAGTCTTTGGGCTGAACTGGTCCGGTACCGAGAAATTCGACTCTTCGGTCGGGGCCTAGAAGGCTTTGCTGGAGGTGGCTTGGGGACTGGTTTTTCTGCAGCAACATCCTATAATAGCAGAGTGAAATGCTTACCAGAAATTTCTTATCAGCAAACATTCTATCCAGTCTTCTATTCACTTTATGCATTCTGAATATTTAGTATTTAGAAACACTAATCTCAAATGTAATCCTTAAAAAACTTACACAATCAGCCAAAGAGCCTGTAGGTAGATGCATATTTCTTTACTAATAAGTATTTATAAAATAGGTCAAAAGTCAGCTAAAAATAGCTACCTAATTTTAGGGTTCTTAGCAGGGGAGGTAATTCTTTCCTTTGTTTCTTTCCCAGGTACTGAGGTTTTGCTTAAGGCTTAGAATTCACGGTCAGGGTAGGGAAAGAAAAAATGAATTTATTCTGAGAATCCTATGAAAGGTCAGGTGCCTAATTATGCTATATAGAAGAGCCAAAAGAGATATGAAATGATTTTTATGAACTCACCACAAACAGTATTATCTGGCAGAAACAGTATGAAGTTACATTCTAGTCTAAAAGTGTCTCATCATTCAAATTCTGTCTCCCTGAATCGCACAAATCAGCTGATGAAAATGGCCTTATTTACTGCAATAGGAGGTGAAGCTGAAAATGCTGATTTTCACTATTCCAAAAGACAGATAACTGACATTAACAAAAGCAAGGATGTCTAAGGCCTGGAGTCTTTCCATCTCTTACCCCTGCTTGGGAAGACCTCCGGGTGTTCACTCCAACACTCTGTGGGGTGCTTGGGATGGCCATGTTTGAAGCAGGGTTGCTAACTTCGGGTTCAGGGGCTTCAGTTTTTGCTTCTTCTCCCACAGGGACCTCTGAAGTGGTGGTAGTAATCTCTATGTCAGAGCTGTTTTGTTCCAAGGGCTGATGATCCCGCCGCTTCTTTCTTTTCTCTAAGTTTTCAAAAGCATGCATGATGGCTTCGACCTTCCTATCTTCCCGGGTCTAGAAATAAATAGCATTAGCATAGAAGGAAGCCTCAACAGGAGGTGGGGATATTTCTTCAGAAACGTTATTAATGGAAATTCATAGACATTTAAAGACATTTGCCAGTAAAATGACACATATGTATCTTAGAGAACAGAAGTAAAAACTAAAAATAAAACATTTCTTTTTTAAAAAAAGATTTATTTATTTTAGAGAGTGAGCGAGAGAGCACATGCTCAAGTGGGGTAGGGCCAGGAGAGAGAGAAAATCCCAAGCAGACTTCTCACTGAGCACAGAGCCCAATGAGGGGCTCAATTTCTTGACCCTGAGCCATGACCTAAGCGAAACCAAGAGTCAGAAGCTTAACCGACTGAGCTATCCAGGTGCCCCCAAAACATCTTTTTAAATGTTGGAAAGAGCTGTAGAAAAAGGCAAGGTCAAATCTAAACTTTTCAAAATAGTCAATTACTTTGAAACTTTTTAATATAAAAGAAAAATAGCCATCAAAACCAATTTTTCTCTTGATTTTCAGAATTCAAAAGCAACGAAGCAGATCTTCTTTCACTTTCTAGGACCAGAACTAAACATGTCTGGCTTCAACAAGAGAGTAGGATTTCTGAATCCATGTGACCAAAAGTTTTATTTTTATGTCAAAACTCATACAATTCCAGAAAAAGGAGCCCCAACACATGTATCTTGTTCCAACAAGGCAGTTCTTTGGAAACTAGATTGTTAGTAAGAAACCTCTTAAGACCATCATTAGATAATAGTCACTAGATAACTTCTGTGTGTGTGATAAAAATAAATCATAATGAAATCTCCTTTATTAAAAAAAGCCCCAATTGTCATCTGCAGGTGACGGTTTAGTATCTTGTTAAAGAATGAGATGATACAAACTCAGAAGAGAAGGGGTTCACAAGCCAGAGGTAGCAGGAACCAAAGGATGTTAGAAGGTACCCACCCTTCTGCTATAAGCTGGGTTCTCCTGGTCATCTGTAACCTCTTCTTTCTCTTCTTCTGCTTTTTCTTCTGGATTGTCTATTTCCTTTAAAACAGAGGCGATATTCAGCTGTACTCTCAGGCTCTAAGAAAAAGTGGTCTTTTTTTTCTGGTAGCTAAAACTCTCTAGAAACAACTTCTAATGCTTTATAGTGTTATTCATGTGAGCAAATGCAGATGATAAGCACCCTTCTCTGAACTGAAACATGGAAAGCAGCTGAAAGGATGTTCTTGACGTTATTAAAAAAGAGAAAGACAATGAATAATGTCACGCCCACCCTGACATGAAGAGCATTAAAGGTTATTATAGACTCCCTACATATAACAACATGTGGCAACCACGGATCCTCTTTATTTGCAGAGAATCAATACCATAGCAACATTCTCTGACCAGGGGAAGATTACCTCATGGTCACTGGACACAGCTGCTTTCTCAGGAACTTGTTCTGGTTGCTGATTGTTATCCTCTTCTGGAGCCTCATTCTGCTGCTCCATCTCTAGCTCTTTCCGTCGTGCTTTTCTACGTCTTGTCTCTGCTCCGATGGTGGGTAAGCTTGGAGGAGGTGGGAGTGGTGGTTCTGCAGCATTGGGATTCCTTTTCTGTATAGGGCAATTCCGGTTCCCCTTGTGACACGCACAGTCCACTTTATAATTACTGCTCCAAAGAAACAACCGAAAGTGCCTGTCTCAGTAGCCTTGCAAAATCAGTCATACTGTCCATTCATTCTCTTGGAGTAACAGTATAGTAATTTCCTCTAGTATATCTTTGAATAAGTTAAACAGACACATTAGAGTCCTGTGAATACTTTTCAAGAAGTCAGTGTTTTCCTATATAACCCTAACTCTTCCCCTACATATGGTCAGTGGAAAAAAGGAAACCTTCACTAAGTTCAGTTCTCCCTTAATGTCTTTATGCTATTTAGTGGGCAGTGGATCAATAACAGGGGCTGAAAAGGCGATACTTCCCTTGCATCTACCTTTACCACATCCTCACTTTTGAACTACTGATTCCCTACTTATTCCTAATACCTATTCTTCTCCTACCTGTGCTGAACATCAATTTACCAAATGACCTTTTTGGCCTAAAAGGACCGAGGGAGAAGAAGCATCCATTTTACAAAATCCATCACATATTTATCTATGCTTGCCAGCTCTGCTTTGTCTGCCTTGTCACACTCAGATAGATTACATGGTTTGAATGGATGGGGTGAATTTTATTTTTTTATTTTTTTAAAGATTTTATTTATTTATTTGAGAGAGAGAGCACATGAGAGGGGGGAGGGTCAGAGGGAGAAGCAGACTCCCTACCGAGCAGGGAGCCTGATGCGGGACTCAATCCAGTGACTCCAGGATCATGACCTGAGCCGAAGGCAGATGCTTAACGACTGGGCCACCCAGGCGCCCCTGGATGGGGTGAATTTTGAAATTTTCATTCTGTATGGTCCCTGGAACAAGTGCTGTGTGTATAACAGACGCAATTTCTAGGAGTGTCTCATACCTACCCTTTTTACTGTTCTTGCTATATAGAGATATAAAGACAAAACACCTTTGGTTAGGAGACTGGTGAGCCGTGACATACTATGTATCTGTATCTCTAGGAAAAAACTGCCCTAAGTCTGTCCTTCCCCACACAATTTCTAGACAAAAATGCATTACTTAAGAAAAGATTAGGTTTAAAAAAAAAAAAGGAAATGACAAGGAACAAAAGCAGACCAATAGAAGAGCTTAATATGTAAGACAAGGCCATTCATGTAGGAAAGGTTTTGTAGGTCTTACCAGTTACTGTACTCATAGTCAAATGCTATGGTGACCTCAGCATCTTTGGTGATGGCAGACACCGCATAGATACACAGGTGAATCATCCCATCTGCAATCATGTGTCGCACCTGTGTGAACATGGCTTATGGTTGATGATATACCATAAAGACCCAGGAACTCTCCATAAGATAAAAAAAACCTTTTGCCAAAATAATTTCTTTCCACTTAAGTTATGGTAGTCTTTTACGTAACTCCATCATTTCACAAGAAACTGTTAACATAGTAACTGTCTAAAAATTTACGATACTTCTTGAAATAAATGGAGAAACCTTGAGATGTTAGAAATTAGGGTAAGATCTCTGCTCTACATCTTAAAGCTGTTTTCAGTTGCATCACAGAATTAAAATTCCTTAGTCTGTCAAGAGAAGCTCTGTGGATTTTCTTGCTATATTTGATGTAGCTGCACTGATTATGCACTGAGTAATGAATTCTAGAAATGTCTAGAATCTCTCTTACAATACTATTACCTAAAACCTAAAAAAGTGCAACCACACAGCTTAGTTTGGGCTTAATGACATGTTCTAGCATATGGTAATTTCTTTAATATGACCTCAATGACTTCTTATCCAGTCTAGCTCTTTCTCTTTAGCAAATGCTTAATTTGCTTTTTCCCATTTCTTCCTTCTCTAAGGAAACTCATTCCTTGTCCCCATCCAGTCAGAATAAAAGCATCATTGTGTTTTTTTGGGTCTCTTATGATAAAAGATTATAATTATTATCTACAGACCTTAAATTAATCTGGGTGAAGTTTTCAGACTGCCTCTTCAGTAGACTTGTCCTTTGGCGGTTCCATTCAAACAGAAGTTGCTACAGAAATCTTACCTCTGCATTTGGTGTACATGATCTTCTGATGAACCGAGCATCATTACCGAAAGTACGTGCATCCACACACATCTCTACACCATTGAATTTTGAGTAGAAGAGCACAAAGGGGTATGGTCTAAGGGATATAATTGAAATTCCTGTAATTTTCAACACAAATAAAAGGGCCACCCCATGACTTCACCACAAATATGAAGCATATGCTGACAGAAGAAGCAGCAGTCCTTTGCAATGCCTAAACTTGAAAAACATCACATGCTTGTCTGCTTTTGATTAAAGAATAAGCACAAAGCAAGGAATGCCTGGCTTGGAAAGGAGTCATTACCACTTCATACATTAAACAATTTGCAGATTTATTTGCACTTTTCTACAAATAGCAGACAGGTGTGAGCTTATCTGAGCTCTAATCTTTTCCCCAAGAGCATCCTATCAACCAGGATGTTTTTTATACAGCCATACCACTCTGCCAGGCCCACTTAAGCCCTCACTGCTCAGTGAATGATGTTCTTACTTTTTGAAGAAATGCCCATTGACCTCAAATTGCTGTCGTAACATGACTTTCCCTCGATACTCTATTATAAGAGTGTCCAGAGCCAAGTCTCTCGCAGCCCTCAGGATCTTCCGGTGCTTTTGAACACGAGTGACTCTTCCCAACTGTAGCTGCATAAAACCAGAGGATTAACATTAGACAACAGCCACAGCAGGATGGCAGACACTTAAAGTATTTCCTCACTGAGGAAAAGGCACCAATATTTTTAGGTTTTATTTGTATGCTATTTAGCTCAAAAATCAGAATTTCTTTTTTCAATAATCAGAATTTTTGAATGATCAGAGCTTCTAGGAGACAAGCTCCACTTAATGAACCGGTCACCTGGTCCCTCACAAAAGATAAAATATCATAGGAAAAGATATGATTAAGATTTTAGTGGCTCAAAAAAAAAGATTTTAGTGGCTCTATGTCTAATGCAAGAATGATAAAGAACAAGTTTAGCTTTCTATTAATCTTGAAAATTCCTACTCAGGCTGTATAAAATTTCCTATCCTAATTTATCTATTTTTAATTAATACTTTAAAAATATGTATCCAGACAGTTTCCAGTCACTACAACTTGCTTTTGGTTAAAGATGCTCAGCAGCTGGCTAATTTGTTATTCTAAGAAGCTCATACATTTAAAAGAAATGATAATCCCATTATATGCCCTCTTCCTGGGTTCAGATAAGTCTCAACTACTTATAGGGAGTCTTTTACCCTTTGATCCTTACCTGCATTTGGGAACCAATAACTGTATTATTACAGGCCAATTCAGTCTTATTAATAGTGTCTAAAATAGCAGGTTTGCCCACAAATTCCTTGCTAGAATGTAGATGTTGTTCAAGGGCGTTCTGTACATCTGCACTGTACTGATTAGTGAAAGCTTCTTCATACTGATCAGTCCATAGTCTTATCCGATTTTCCCATCCCTCAGTTGTATTCTCATCTAAATTCTGTGCTTCAGAAGGAGAATTCTGTAGAGAACAAAGGTCAGGTAGGTTAGGAGAATCCATGCATAAAAATGGGAGGGAAAACAGGCTGAATTTCCAGAGAAAATTTATTTTCACTTGGCAGCTGGTGCGGCATAGAAGAGTAATGGCCTGGGAGTCAGGGGATCTGACTTCTAATCATGGTTTCATTACCAATGAGATGTGAGGCCTTGAACAACTTCTTAGACAAGCTTAGTTTCCTCATTAATAAAGTGAGAAATTAATCTGGATCATAGTCCTATCCCATCACTGTGATTTTATGACCATTTTTAAATCACAGAAATAAATTTTGTTCTTATCAGAAGAATGACATCAAGTTCATAAGAAAATTTTGATAAAAACAAACGAGAGATAACTCAAAAGATTACAGTTTAAATTTCAATACTTATTGAGTACCTGTGCACCAGCCTAAGTTGATATTATTTCACTACTCTCCAAGAGAATTTTTTTGTGTGACTTGTTATTTTCATTATACAATTAATACATGTTCATTCTAAAAATACATGCAACCTAAATAAATAACCTGTAATCTCGTTTCCCAGAGACAAAGTCATCATTTTGGAGTGTATCTTTCTAGCACTCTATTTCTGACAGTTTAACAGCTGCACTCTGAAGAGGTGAGCTGGGGGCAGGGGAGTGCATAGACGGAGTGTAGAAAATGCTGGGAGGTACTTTGCTATACTTTTTAGGAAAACCACTGCCCTATATGGTGACAATATTGAGAAAAGATTATTATATCTCAACAATGTTATCCTAAACAGTTTTTATGTTTGAGAATACAGACACACAGTTTAAGTCTGACACGTGTTCTCCTCCATGGTGTTAAAGACTTAAAGTGTCATCAGAAAACAAAACCAACACCGACAGTGATGATGTCATACCAGTGATGACTAGAAGGAAAAGATACCATAGTACCAAAGCTACTTGCAAATCCATGTCCATACTCAAGTTGCAAATACAGGCATAAGAAAATTAAATATACTTTCCATGAATGACAAAGAAAACATTTATGTCTATTTTAACAACTGCTTTCTTTCACTTTTGTGTCACTGCGATTGACTGTTGTCTACCATCCTTTCCCCAAGGAACAGGGAAATGAAAGGAAAAAATTAATGCCTTTGTTTTCTACCCTTCTCACCGGAGTCCAAAAGAATGAACAATAAACAAAAGGATCTAAGAAACATCTGGGGCCAACACACTGAGAACACAGTATCACCTGCTTGAGGTTATCAGGAGCAGCTAAGCAAAAGAAAAGTTCAAAACCTGAGATTGTAGGGGTGCTTATCAGACTGGGGATTAGGGGTGCCCAAACAGTATTCCCAGGTTTAAGCATTCAGTAGTGATCACTAAACCAATGACTTACTACACTTAATGTATACTGGAAGCCACTGTCACATTACTAGCTGTTGTTCACTAATACAACTCTGACTAACTACTCTGCTATTCCATTCTTCTGGGTACTCGAGACCTTAACTCAGTGCATTTTAGAGCATGGTTCTCAAGCAGAGGTGATTTTTGTCCCCAGGAGACATTTGGTAATATCTGGTAACAAAATAACATTTGATTACCACACCTGGGTGTTATGTGTTATTGGCACCTAGTGGCTAAGAGTAGTCTCCAGTAGCCAAGCTTTTGACTTTGGGATTAGAAATCTAAATGATAAATACTTCCCATTGTTATGGCTCTCAACCACATCTTTGGTGATGCTCTTACTAATAATTAATTCTGAGTACAAATTTGTAACCCAACTCAGATTCTGATATAAGAATCAAAATAAACTGACAGTACTTTTTTATTATTTAAATTTTAAGATGCTTATGGAACTGTCAACATCTTGAAAATGCAAGCAATATTTACACGTAGAGAGGTTTATAAATAGTTTTCAGGGGCAGCCAGTCAATAGCTTTCAAAAGGTTTCGAACATTTGGAGGCAAGTTACAACAGTTAGCTGATACAAGAGAAAAGGGCTTAATAGCTGGGATTGGGGCTATGTCTGCCCCATAAATCTATTTAAGGTCCCCTCTAAGCAAATGAGACAAAAATAGAGGGAGCAGCTAAGGCAAATATGTAACCTCTTATAGGAGAGAGATTTAGCAAAAGAGTAACAATTAGGCTGTATTCCAAGACATCCCAGGACTCTGATGCTCTTGGGCTCTGAGTCCTCTCTCATCGCTTTTACAGATATGTACAAGTGTGTTTTATAGGTATATGCTAGGTGAGACCTTCAAATTTTAGATGAAGTGTCACCTATGATCTTTGGTAACATCAATTATATTGGTGTTCCATATATACTTACGTATAGTAACCTTAATAAAGCTTTTCCTTACTATAAGATTTTAATGTTTATGCCATCTAACTGTCAACAGCAAAGATCCTGCTTCTTATCGTTTACACATTTAGGGATAGGAATTCTTATAGAATTAAGTTAGACCTTAATTCTAAGCAAATGTTTTGAAGCCATAAGTAATGAATTGGGAGCTATGCTGTCCTCCTACATATACAAAGGTAAAGGAAGATACCAGACAGTATAATCAAATCTCCTTTGGGCAAACTGTTCTTTATCACCCAGTACCTAAAAGTCCTTTTAAACCATTGCATGTAATTTCTCAATTCTCCACCACTATCCAGTATCACTTTATAAGCTCTTATCATGTGATAACTGAAGAAAAGAAAAACACTAGCATCATTTGAATTTTCTATACCAAACAGACATTGCAGGAAAAAAACAGTTCAAAACGAAGTAATTCCAGTAAGAGTAATTCCTACCGATAATACTACCTTCCTAACTGATGAAATTTATCCTTCCAACTGGTGATTAAAGCCCACATGGTGCTAGGGTGGGTGCACAAGAGATCCTGTATCACTAGAAAAACCTCAGTCCTGAGGTTGAGGCCAATTACAAGGACAAAACACATCAGCCCCATTTTGTTTGGTAAATGTCACTTACCCCCCTTCATTACCCCCGCCCCCCCTGAAAAGCAGCTAATGAAAAACCAGTAAATGAAGGCTGATTACAGAAAGGGAAAATATTTCAGAAAATGGCCAAGAAAACCTACTTTGGAGAAAGGCTCTATGAAAACTGAATGGCAACAATTACAAACTAACAAAAAGCAGAGTCCAAGATTCCCAGACCATCAATGTCAGGAAAGAAGCTGACCAAAATGCAAGATCACAGTGAAGTAAAACACAGCATCAGGGAAGAATACCCCTTACCTTCATCCGCAAGGACTTCCGGGATCCCTCTCGAAATGCCTATCCCAAAGAGGAAAACAAGTAGAACAAAACAAAACTTGGTACCAAGAATGACAGTTATACCTATCTGAGACTAAAACTAAGGCAAGAACTAGTGTTTTAGTCTGTCCCCTTTTCCCTAGGTAACAAATACAATGGAATCCCCCACGCTATTATCCAAGAATAGGGGTAGCTCAAGGCCAGTGACCTTTGAGGCTAATTCTAACACTTTCCATGGTGAATCTAGGTAATTAACAGGGAAGAGCATGCATCACTTAAATCCTATATGCACCCCTGACACTAGAAGAAAAAGTAAATAAAAACATTTCATAAGGTTGCAGATTTACCAGTTTTGAAATTAAGAAGAAAACAAAGACCAATCCCCTTAACAAGGGGTAGACAAGTCACCTAGGAGCAACAAAGTTGCCATGATGGGGAAGAAAGAACACAAAACAGAAGAGGTTTCTCCTGGAGACTTTTTAGTTGAGAAAACAGGAAAGTGACCACAATACTGAGGAAGCCTAGATCATTCAAGAGATGTTTCCTAACTTTTTTGAAACAAGGAAAAAACAATCAACCCAATGACATGAGGTGGGCATGTACCAGGACAAGAATTTGACTATGCCTTGGGATTGAGGAGGTGGGGAGATAATGAAGGACAGTGGAAGCCTAGACTGGAGGCTGCAGCACATACGGGCTTGGCCAGGTGGGACTGGGATTTCATACCTGGGACGGGGTTTGGAGTAGAAGAAACTTTGTGCCAGTTGTGATGGTATGGAGTGGCAGAAGAGAGGTTGGTCTACGTGTTCACAACATAGATTAGCCGATTTTTGCAAGCAGAGCAAAAGTGGCCCTTCAAACGTCTGGATCAAACTTCTTAAAAGAATTTTGGTGCCTTCTTGTTCCAAAATTTGGGCTATTTCAGACATATTTCTATTTAAGATACCTTTACCCTCCATACCTTGATTTTCTTCGTCTTTGCTGCTGCACGACCCTTTTCTGGACTCTTCTTCCGCTTCTTGGGTTTGGTTCTTCTAACAGTTAAGGTGATGCTTGTAGGTGTGTGCTGTGTTGCTGTGTACAACACAGTGGAAGGAGAAAGCTCCTCATCCCAGCTTTCTGTTGCACTGCTATCCCCACCTGAAAAAAAGTTATTTCATAGTTCACACGCTGCACAAACAGTGTCAAAAGTTCATTAAAAAATGCTTATAGGGCGCCTGGGTGGCTCAGTCGGTTGAGCGACTGCCTTCGGCTCAGGTCATGATCCTGGAGTCCCTGGATCGAGTCCCGCATCGGGCTCCCGGCTCGGCGGGGAGTCTGCTTCTCCCTCTGACCCTCCCCCCTCTCATGCTGTTTCTCTCTCGCTCGCTCTCTAATAAATAAATAAATAAAATCTTTAAAAAAAAAAAAAAAAAAAAA
>NW_022589716.1:39527785-39576825 GCF_004348235.1 Phoca vitulina | reverse complement strand
AAAAAAAATCTTTAAAAAAAAAAAAAAAAAAATCTTTAAAAAAAAAAAAATGCTTATATATCTTTATTCCTTTTCCATATTTGGGAAGTCATAACTTCCATTAACTCTGTCATCTGTAGAACATAAATACCCACCTTTCTTATGAAAACAAGGTTCTTTCTCTATCACTGGCATTAAGCAGAGAAACTCTGTTCTACATCGTATATATTTTCCCCCTTGTACTGAGTCCCCAAGCTCCATCACCTCAATGTGTTAACATAGAAAAAGGATCTGTTTTATTTGGTATGTGTGCTCATAAGGAATATTTTGATTGCTCTGGGGCTAAAATGTTGTTTCTGGAGACATTAATTCAGAACAAGAGACTTATACAGTGGTTGTGAGAAAACTACTTTCTCTTTCCATGAAAAGCTAGGGACCATGGGGACTTACAGGAATTCTTGAGATGCTTATTTAAATCACAAAACATTTATCTGTCAAAACATGGGCCCAACCCATTTTTGGCTCACCTGATATGTTGTCCTGCTTCCGCCGATGAAGTCTAATAACCTTCCCCCTGCTCATTCCCCTAAAGAGGGAAAATAAACTTAAAGTAGTCCTTCCAACAGCATGCAGCACATCGTCGCACACATGGGAGAAGTGTCTCTGCATATACTACCCCCTTCCTCCCACCTACCAAATGTTTCCAGGACATTAAATTTCATATCAAATTCAATAGCTTTAACATCAATCTCTCATTCCTTGTTGTCAGCAATTCTCACCTAGTGCAGAGAATTCGAGCCAAGGAGCACTAAGGAATCATCTACATTAACAAACACAAGAAAGAATACTTTGAGCTTTTCCCTACTAATAAGAAACCCTAATCCCAGCAACCCAGGCTTGAATTGAGATGGAGCATGATCTTACCTGCACTTGTCACAGTTGAGAAGGAAGCCATCCTGAGAAAGACCACAAGGACACCAGGTAGGAACAGTCTCTCCTTCAGAGTTCGGGCTGTCTCCACAGCGTTCCTCTACGGGCGACGGCAGGCCATTCAGGTCAGAACGAGGGATGATCGTCTGGACAGGGGGAGAAGCAGGAGGTGTCGGAGGAGGAGGGGCTCCGTAATTATGATCCTGAAAATAAGATTTTTTAAATCAACAGTGTCCAAACACTGGCCCCTCTCTCCCCTAAAGTATGGTACATATGGAAAGAAAGAAGAAAGTAGTACCCTTTGTTTTTTGGCTTCAACCAGGAAAGTGATAAAACAAAATGCCAAGGTCAACTGGGACATAAAAACAAGAACAATGATGCAGGGCTAGACGTCCGCTGGAGGCAGGGAAGTGCAAAAGGGGCAACTTCGTCATGCTGCATATAAACATTTCAAGAAAGTCACAATGTATAAGAATGGATTACACTCCAGGAAGATCACTGCTCTGGAGAGAAACAAATGCATACTCACAGCATAAGGCAGTCCTCGACACCCATGCCTCTGAGTGGTCCCATAATTATGAGTGGAATACACGCTCTTCTCATTAACTGCTGGACTAGCCTCCACAGATTCAGGGCTGCACAAAGGCGAAAAGCAACGCATGATAGCATAACACCTAATCTTCCCTTAAACTAAGACTTTAACTTCCCATGCTAACCCCTCCTCTTTTCCACAACCACCAGCCACTAGAATAAGAGAAGGAACTCAGTGAAACAATCTGATTAACATAACTAAGCCTATAAATAACAGGAGTGTTATTAAATGTGGACTTGTGTGTAACATGAAGCCAGTACAGGCAGATGTCTCAAGGCAGGCACCTGGAATACAAGGTGTCCCTAATGACAAACACAAACGTACCAGCTGAGCAGGGAGTTTCCCCTAGAGAAGCCACTCTGGGCTGGTTTAGACTCAGAACTATTCTTCTTAATTGGATCTCTTAATACTTCCATGAAACCTCACATGACATTTGCAGTGAGTGAGATGATGAAAGTGCCTTCTGCACTGCCCCAGGGACCAGGCCCTCTTCCATTCACTACCAAGACAGGATACCCTGAAGAAAGTACAGGTAAAAACAACGGCATCTTATATTTATCATACCTCTCATCTTGATGAACCCCCAAACACCTTTCAAATATTAGAGTAATAATTTCTCATCTACCAATGACATGCAAGCATATCAAGGACACAATTACTTAACAGCTGCATGGTAATACCACAGAACTTCAAAATAATCAAAACTGTACTCAGAGGTTACTGTTTACTGACAAATAATAAGAGGAGTTGTGGCTACCATTCTGAATCGCCCATTATTTTTAGGTGCTTTTATATACATTAATTTATTTACTCTGCAACTAGTAAACATGGTAAATAGCACCCCATTTTTACAGAAGAAGTAGTTGCGGTGGTGAGATTACGTGACGTCACCAAGGTCACACGCTAACAGAGCCAGAATTTGAAACAATGTCTAACTCCAAATCCTGTGGTCTTTCCACTGTGCCTAACTGGTTTGGAAAACCAGGATAACATTCTATCTTTAAAGAAAATGATATGAAAATTCACGTAACCAGGCTTATTGAGAAGCCTAGTTTAATATCTTTTCATACCCTCACTGAGTGGAAAGCAAACTGTTCAAGTATAATTTGTTAATATAAAAACATTATAAATGTGTTCAAATTTAGAAATTGTAAGCCTTTACTTGATAATAAAAAGGCATAGGTAACAAAGGACAAAATACAAGTTTTGGGGAAAAAAGAACTTTTAACTCTGATTGTTACCTGGTTAAGTTTTAGGGAATTTTGAAAGGTAATTAAGGAATGCAATCGTATGACTTTGCTGAACTCAACAACGGATTATCTGTCATTTAAATTAACTAGAACAGAGATTCACAAATTAGAAACTCCAAGGACACATATTAACTCAGCCTTGGAGATCAAAGGGTCTTTTAGGGAATCAAATAATGTATAGTTTGCTTTAATGAACATACATTTTTCCTGCTTGCAAGTATACAATACACAGTACTTGGCAGGAATAAAGTGTGCAGTTCAATGTGGTGCAATGTCAGCTGAGAAGTGAGGGATAAAAGAAAATTCTGAGATATATCCAACTCACCCAGTTATATGCTCCAAAACTGTGAGAAGGGATCTTATTAATAACAGCAAAGGTAATTTCTAGGTGAAGAAGAACTTTAGACATAGGAAAGTATTCTGTTAGTGAAGTGCATGCATTTTATTCTTTAAGAGTGTCTGCAGGATGGAAACTGGGGTGGGGGTACATCAAGAATGCAGGTCAATATTCTTGAGAAAAGATGATCTGACATGGCTCACTGAGAGGCAATCAGCTCTGAGTATTAGGAAACAGGTGGGGTTTCCTAAATGAAACTGAAGGCAAACAAGCATTAATAAAATGAAGGCAGAATTTAGTTTCTATGATGGACAGTTAAGAGAAAGTAATAACTTTCAACATTGTTAATTCACTAGATAAACAAGTATTCCAAAAAAGCTGTACGTATTTTATATAAGAGATTTTGTACCATTGAACACATGGGGTGAAACATGGCAGCTGTTTATTAGAAATGGAATTTTTCTGGACGGGAAAAAGGAAAGTGGCATGAAATAAAAGATGGCCATGGAGATGGAGCTATGCTGGTTGTATCTTACCCATCTCCAACTGGGTAAATATGAACATATGCACTTCATGTGCAAGTCTAGGGAATAAAAATAAAATGTATTTTGTGGAGGTTAAAAGGCCATCCTACTGGACAATGCTTTCTAGTAAAGCACAGCATTTAATATGCATGCCAAATATTAAAATTTAAGCTCATATCTTTTGATGAGGAAACTGCAATTTCCATGCTGGCTATTAATTAAATAGTTACATGTTGATAGATAACTATACAATTTCCTAGGTTATTTCTTGACATATATATCAGCTCTTATCTATATTTCAAAATATGGATTAAAAATCTGAAGTGTTAGGATTGCACTTCCTTTTTAGCCAACCATTTTACGCAAACGTAATTATAGCCTATATTTGAACTAGTATGACAGTTGGGCACATACACAGAAGCCATGCTTACAACAGATATTGCCATCAATTGTGTTTTAAATACAACACGTAACCTGCTGCTATAATGCTAACCTCTTGGAAAATGAAATTCACTTACAGCAGAACTGTAAATTCAGAAAAATCCTTGCTTTTATTGTTTTATCTAGAGGTTCTCCTACAAATACATAAAAAATGCATAATGCCTACTGTTGTTATCAGATTTAAAATCCCATGAGATAAGGTCTAGGTCTTTTACTCAAGTTGAGTATGTTGCCCTTCATACCAAGTTTAATTTTAGAGTGCCCAGAACAGTAGAATATGCATGACAGTGAAATATGCATGGTGAAACAACAAATATCATCTAAAATGTAACAGAATGGTATATAAGCTAATTGCCGACATTCTCTTGCTTTGTAGAAATACTAAAGGAATAACTGTATAACAGTATCAGAAATCTGTCAAGAAATTACAGATGAAATGTTTCAGGAAATAGAAACATCATAGTCAAATTTTTAGGCCAAAAGTCTGCAAATACTTCTGGACTCCCTAGCAGCATTTATGGGTGGTGATCTCTGCACTCTGGGAAAAACACGTTTTTAAGAATAATTGCTTTAGGTTTTTTTCTCTACTAGTCCCAAAGTCATTGATTTAATCTCTCTGTTGAAATTTCTCACAAATGTTAATGCTCTCTACCTGTGTAGTTTGTTAGTCAATCCATGTAAGAGGTAGTGGTTGACTTTATAAAATTCTGTTAACACTATACAATTATAGTTCCTAATGCAGGAAGATTTTTTAAGTACTTGGGAAATAGTTATAAACTTGTAAGTCTCAGCTACTGGCATAACTGAATCTCTCAGGCATGCAAAAACAAACAAACAAACAAACAAAACAGGAAAAAAAAGCCCTGGAAGGAACACAATTTCACCCTTCCCATCCCCCACCCTCCATCTTCCTTTTTATTTGGGAATAAGGCCAAAAACTTTCAGTTCTCAACTACCCCAAAATATAGTATATACTGCTTCTTGGGGTAGCTTCATTTTAAGTCTTCCTCTTTAAGGAAGACAACAGACAGTTAAGTAATCCTAGGTGGCTTTGTGAAGAAAACATACATGCTCTTTACTACATTCTCAGTTTTAAGGAAGAAAACCACTATTAATCAGGGATGCAGTTGAACCCAGAGCTCTGGTACAGTTGCTTTGCTTTGCTGAAGGGGAAAGAATCCCCAGGGACTATGAAAATGGCAAGAGAAACAGGGGAATTAGAGCAACACCCACCTCACTCAAGAAGTGGCTGTGGGATCAAGAGTCTGAACTGGACCTGAACATATTCAAAACACCAGGATTTTTCCAGCCCAGACCCTAATCCCTGGTACTGCCTGGAATAGACTTGGCTTCTGGGGGTGTGCTGCCCCCTAGGCCCCTTGGGTCTCTTTCGCTGGACTTTCACATCCTGGTGTAGTGCCACTTCGTCTTGAAAGGTAGGGGGCTTCCACTTCCTTTCTGTAAGCAAGGAAGATTGGGTACAAGGGAGGTAAAAGGACAAGAGGGGGAATCTGTGAGCAGGGGGAATCTTGGACAACTTAAAAGAGAAGGGATACAAAAGGCTAAAATTTTTTAAACTGTGAATAATATATAAAGTTTTATAATGAAGGCCTACCTTCATTGCCATTTGGTATTTAAATTCTTCAAGAATTGAGTCTATTTTAGGGATTGGGCTTTTCGACAAACTCTGAATTCCTAAAGCTGCTCTTAGCTGAAAAAAAAGTTTGGTACCACTGATTTTGAAGGTCCTCTTTCTAGGCAATGAATATTATATAAAAACAGATGACACTGCTTTCAATGTTTTCTACCCCAAATATGAGAAGTTCTAAGTAACCTGCCCAAATAAAGTTTTAGCCCCTTTACTCTAGAACAGTGAGAAGTACATAGGAAGAGGCCTTCAAGGAAAATCAGTTGGAGAGAACTCCTTATCTCCATCCTCAGAATAATCATTAACTCTATAGAAGCACGTAGTGACACCTACTTTATTTCAATGTTCCCCACCCATCAAAACAAATGAAAATGTCATCACTACTGTGCAAATTTAATTCAATTATATTATTTACTAAGAACCCCCCCCCCCCCAATTCTTTTCCTTCCCTTTCTAACTCTTCTTTTTCCTCCAGCTTCTATGGGCAAAAAGGGAAATGTCTAATGTCATTTACAGTGGGCTAGGCTTGGGTTTAGAAAATACTGCATACTTATTATTAGATGCCCATAAGAAAGTTATTTACACACAAACTGGTAACGCACCTACTACCCAGAAAGTAGCACTTACTCTGATCCAGCAGCCATATCTGAGTAGGATGTATCTGGTGTGGTGACTCCCAGAGGGATTGCAATGCTCATGACGTCCAATACAGCACAGAGTGGAAATCACGGGGTCCTATTAATGGAGACTGGCCACTCTGAGAGTGGGGGTGAGCTGCACAGCCTTAACCAACATGTTATGGACATGAGGAATCCTGCCACAGAAAAGGAAAATATCTAATAACCAGAAAGTTCTTTACATTTACCCTAAATGCTACTGAATATTTTCCCATTTTTATTTATTTGTAAAAAAAGATTTATATATTAGAGGGAGAAAGTGCATGAGCACGAGTGGGGAAGGGGCGGGGGGGGGGGGGAAGAGAATCCTAAGCAGACTCCCCGCTGAGCACGGAGCCCAACATGGGGCTTGATCTTACGACCCCGAGATCACAACCTGAGCCAAAACCAAGAGTCAGATGCTCCATCAAATAAGCCACCCAGGCACCCCTATTTTTCCATTTTTTTTTTTTTTTAAAGATTTTATTTATTTATTTGACAGAGAGAGACACAGCGAAGAGAGGGAACACAAGCAGGGGGAGGGGGAGAGGGAGAAGCAGGCTTCCCACAGAGCAGGGAGCCCGATGTGGGGCTCGATCCCAGAACCCTGGGATCATGACCTGAGCCGAAGGCAGACGCTTAACAACTGAGCCACCCAGGCGCCCCCCTATTTTTCCATTTTGAAAGTAAGTCTTTTAAGGGATAAATATAAAACAAGTACAGGAAAGGGTCTACACATTGTCCTATTTTATTGTGTACTGCATTAATGTTCTACAAAGTGAGGTAGCAAAAGTTATGCTTACTTTTCATTTCTATTTCAGTTTTTTTCTTTTTAGCTAAAGGGGGAAGTATAGTCTGCCTAGCTCGCTAGCAAGTACATTTCTACCATTCTACAAATGCTCATCAAACAAAATTTTCTGGCAGCCCAGAACTCACATAGTAAGCTTTAATGTATAGGATGGCAAATAGAAATATCAAAGTTTAACTAAATTCTTTAACAATTAAAGATCTTCATTTAGAGGCTCCTGCCTGGCTCAGTTGGTGGAGCATGCTACTCTTGATCTTGGGGTCATGAGTTCAAGCCCCATGATGGGCGTAGAGCTTACTTAAAAAAAAAAAATCTTCATTTAAACTTTTTTCCCTAGGCCACAAATAAATGCAGTTTTACCAGCAAACGTTATTTCTTCCAGATTAAATATGATGATAAAAGAGATGTGTTTATATTTCACCGGACACAGCTGTTCTTATTGCCTTCTTGTATCATAGAAAACTCTTTTCCCTCTTTGAAACCATTTTTATTTTAACTGTAATTTTGGGAGAAGATGCAACTGTCTTAACCATATTTGTGAGGTAACATCCACTGCTAGGTATAAATAAAAACATAAACTATAAAGCGTAGTTTCATAATAAAGGTTAGAAAATTTTCTATGGAAAACCAGAGAGGATACCTTGAGTTGCTGACCATAACCAGTGGAATTTGGGAACAAAAAGACTCACAAACTATTAACGTGTAAAAAGCCAAAAGTACATTAAGAGAGTGGGGCATTTGGCTCATTCAATTAAAGCATGTGACTCTTGATCTCGGGGCTGTAAGGTCGAACCCCAAGTTGAGTATAGAGATTACTTAAAATCTTTGAGGGACACCTGGGTGGCTCAGTCGTTAAGCTTCTGCTTTCAGCTCAGGTCATGATCCCAGAGTCCTGGGATTGAGTCCCACATCAGGGAGTCCGCTTCTCCCTCTCCCTGCCGCTCTGCCTACTTGTGCTTTCTCTCTCTCTCTGACAAATAAATAAAATCTTAAAAAAATAAAAAATCTTTGAGGGGTGCCTGGGAACTCAGTCAGTTAAACATCTGACTTTTGATTTCGGCTCAGGTCATGATCTCAGATTGTGAAACTGAGCCCTGCATTGGGCTCCACGCTCAGCGTGGAGGCTGCTAAAGATTCTCTCACTCCCTCTCCCCCAACCACCCCCTTCTCTCTCTCTGAAAAAAGAAAAAAAAAAGAGTATATTAAGAGATTTGAAGGTATGGTGCAGAGGGGAAAAAAGTAAACTCTGTACAATTTTATATTAGTGGTTTTGTATTAAACTATTGAAAGAATGAAACCAGAAGCATTTTATGTGGGAGGGAAGAAAGTCAGTGTGAATGTTAAAGACCCAGATTAATAAAGAATTTTGCAAAAAGACTACAAAAAGAGTCATGATTGATTTGCTGAATCATCTTAAGATAAATAAGACAAAAGAAAAATCAATTACTTAGAGAAATTTAATGAAAAGTACGTGATACGAAGTCAATCCAGAGAATTAGTACAAATTTTAAATGACCATATAAGATGCCTAAATCATAATTTGATACACAAGCAAATTAATGTGGATAAGAAAACCAACTGTGAGCAGTGAATCAGGCCAAGATTTTTAAGAACACATAAAGATAATATTACTCTTTTGTGTTATTTTAGAATACTAGAAACAGCTATAAACTAAGCAGTCCTTTCTGGCACCTACACTCTAGAGCTGGATCTCATCAAGATCTAGGACTCTCCAAACCTGGGTGAAGGCAAGACACCTACAACTAGAGGCGACATATTGCTAGACTTGGTACTGAAATGAAAAAGGCAAATTTTCCTATTGTTTCTTTACAGCTTACAAAAGAGAAGTGACTAATATAACTCTTTGGGCCCACCTGACACATAAAACATTTCCTTTCCCTAACAATATTTCTAAACAGATTTAGGCAGTACATCCTCCAAATCTCTGAGAAATTGAAATAAAATCTACAAATAATAGGAGAGAATACTTATCAAATAAGCTCAAAAAAACAGTTAAATATTGGGGATTGTTGGTTACAACTATTCCTCTAATTTTATTATCACTCTGTAACTTGAACTAAAAAGAAAAAACAAACGAAAACCAAAAATCCCCGAAGTTGCCTGGCTTGATAATCAGAACAGAGTCTGATAATGATCATACCTCCCCTTAACCAATACAGGAATCTCAATCACGTGTTATATTTTCACTAAAGGATAAAAAAAGTTATTCAACTCCATTAAAAAGCTTCTGTCATAGCCATTATTATTCTATGCACATAAAAAAAAAGTAGGCCTCTAGAAGAAAGACAACTTATAAACTTAAGCTGATAGTTATTTTTCTGAGAGTAATTTTTAAAAGATATACTAAAAGGAAAAAATGGGAAAATTATTAGATAGTATTTCCTTAATGAGTGAATAAATGATTAACACATTCCTTACTGAAATCTCAATCTAGCTAATTTGGAGACTTGATAAATATAAGAAACATTAACTACTTAGCTATGAATTTCTCTTTCATGAATTCCTCCATCTTCCTTTTGTCTAGTTTTACAAGACTCTTCCTCTCTTCTGATGAAGACAATCATTATAGATCAGCATGGCCATCTTCTAAATAATGCTTTTACATTAAGGGATGGGCATTAAGAAGGGCACTTGATGTAATGAGCACTGGGTGTTACATGCAACTGAAAAATCACTAAATTCTACCTCTGAAATTAATACTACACTATCTGTGAACTAACTTGAATTTAAATAAAATCTTGAAAATAAATAAATACATAAATAAAGCTTTCAAATTATTAGGCTGCTTAAAACAAAAAACTGTTAACAAAATCAAATTTCTCATATAACCCTGAGAATCGTTCCTTCCCCAAATAACACTCTGCAAAACGTAGCTATTAAAATATCAACTGAAGACTTAATAATCTATATGCAATATTTTATTACAATTACTCTAGTCTTATAAGCCAAGACAACAGACTCTTAGTATAGTTTACCAAGCTTAGTAGTACAGAATTTATTAACTTATCTCATAGTATGGAGAGGTGTCCTAGAGTGAGAAGTTAACTCTGTCTCTAGGTAGAACAATTTCACGGTATCTTTTACTTATTCAATTTTCTGTCTCTTTCTACCATAATATAAACTCTGTGAGGACACGATTTTTGTGTTTTTGTAGTTCCAATGTTCAGAATGGTGCCTGGCACACAGGAAGTGTTTAAGAATGTTTGCTGAATGAATTATGATCACCATTATCTCAACATATGATTTTAGCATTCATTACAATATAAAAATTAAAACAAATGTAAAGGATTTACTAGACTCAGTCACCTTTTTATAGACCTCCAAATATGAAGTCCCCCAAAATTATCTGCCAGTAGCTCTGAAGACCTAGAAGAAGTTGAGACACAGATTAGTACAGAAAGAAATAACAACGATGGACACGAAGAATAGAATTATACAGAATATTTTCTTTTTGGGGGGAAAGACAGAGGAAAAGTGAGCAAACATGCGTGTGCATGAGTGGGGGTAGAAGGGGCAGGGGTGGGGCAGAGGGAGAGAGACAATCTTAAACAGGCTCCATGCTCAACACGGAGCCCAATGCGATGTGGGGTTCAATCTCATGACCCTGAGATCATGACCTGAATCGAAATCAGAGCTGAATGCTTAATGCCACCCAGGCACCCTGAATTATACAGAATTTTTTATTTCATTTCTACATTTTATTTCATTTCTACACATTGCCTTGTTAACCATCCTATGTTTCATTTAGTACTTTATTTCTGTCCTTTAACCATATACCCTATTTTCCTATAAAGCCAGAACCTAAATAAAGAATGGAAAAGGAAATTATTTTTATTAGACTTAAGAAGTGGAAAATATTATGTCACTGGGTAATACTCTTTTCTTCAAATGAGAATTCTCTCCCATTTCCCAAGGGACTTCTTATCTCTCCTAGGAGGTGCTTCTCCACTGACCCACTCCCAAATGCAGACGCTCTTCTTTAACCAAATATCAAGTTTACTCTCCAGTCAGACAAGGACCTACCATCACCTATTAAAGTATAAAATCATATTACTTCTCCCCTCCCCCCACATTCATCCCACTTATCCTCTTGTTCTACTTAAAAAAAAAAAAAAAAAAAGACAAATGGGAGTCAATTCTGCTTGTGGTCAACTCCATGATGGAATATGTGGAAAAATAGAGCCTTAATAAACTATCTACCCTCCAAATAGCATAGGAAAATAGGTGATTTTGAGGGGGGAAAAGTCAAATTTAACATTAGCCAGAAGAGGGAATTAATAACTAAATGTTAATATATCATATATGTGAAAAGAGCTGTTTTTGGGATTCTACTTACCAAGCAATAGAGAGGAAACGTACTTTTAGGATTCTATTTACCAAGCAATAGAGAGGAAATGTACTTTTATGTCAATATTTTGTGGATTTCTAAATTTATAAAAAATTGGAAAATAAACTTTTTAAAAGATTTTATTTATTTGAGAAAGCAAGAGCACAAGCGGATGGAGGGGCAGAGGGAGAGAGGGAGAAGCAGACAACCCACTGAGCATGGAGCCCGATGTGGGGCTCAACCCCAGGACCCTGAGATCTAACCTGAGCCGAAGTCAGACACTTAACCGACTGAGCCACCGAAGCACCCCTAAACTATTCTTTAGAAACAATTTTAAAAGAGCATACGGAATTATTATAAAAATAAAAGGTATGACGGTAACAATAAAAGGAAGAAAAAAACAAACCAAGGAAGAAGCAGACTCCCTTAGCAACAACAAATAAGAAAGAAGGTAAGAAATGATAGGAGGAAAAAGAGAACTAAATATATGAATGTTCAGTAGGGGGAAAATGAATACATCAGAATTTCAATTTAATATCAATTCAATTCGTATCAATTTGTTTTTCCAGAACTATTCATCAGAATCCACAGAACACTAGTAAGTTCTTGGGATTCAGAAGCAGAACCAGCCAGTCTCCCAGTACTGAGTACTCTTTTGAGAAGTCACCATTTACACACACACAGTTTCTGGAGAAAAGGCTGTTAAATAGAACATGAAAAAAATGTTTTATAATTACCCATCTTTTTAATTGGGTTCAGAAATGGTCAATAGTTTCTGTATGTGTCATTCTGACAGTCTCTTCTCTATATGACTTGCTGAAAGCACAAGACCCGTGTGACCTATTTGGTCACTCTCAGAGCAGACAGACAAAAAGTGTTTTAAGAACAATTCCAACACAGATTTCAGAAAAAGAAATTGCATCAGCCAGGTGAGCCGGAAGCAGCTGGGAGACAAGAGTCCAATAAACAGCCAATCCAATGAAAGAAATTCAGAACAAGTCTGCTTCAGTAATCCTGTGAAGAGGACTGGCAGGAAGAGGAGTGCCGCTTTAGAAAGAGAACAGGCCTCATATGCTTCAGACAGTCTTTGTACTGAGGCTGTGGACCTTGGCCATTCTCCCAGAAATGATGCAATCCTGATGAACAAGATCTGCTGCCAGAGAAACAATTGTTAACAGCCTATGCAGACAGCAACTCAGCCAAGGAGCAATCTCTGATCAACTCTCTTCACAAACCCCCAGAAAGCCAAATCTCTTCCTCAATTTTGGCTTCTGACAAAACATGTCAGTGAATACACATTTAAATACATACGAACAAGCCATCTTCCCAAAATGTCCCTTTTCTTTTAATTGTTTGGTTTTTTAATATCAATCATCCATAACTAAATTTGAAATAAAACACTGAGAACATTTCCACTTTTATGAATATAGTCCTCCAAGCATATTAACAACAAGGTATTAAAAGCAAGGTATTAACAACAAGGTTGAAATTTTACACTTATTTTCCTCACTCTCATTAGAAAACATTTTGAAAAGTAGTAGTGGCTTCCCTATGTACGAAAATCACTCTGGAATCTAGGACCCAATTATGAGATTTCAAAGGACAAACATGCACATTCACTAGTTCAGGGCCAGGAAAGTATATTTTATAGTTATTTTTGAAGTTATGTGACTCAAAATGTTAAAGATAGGCAAGTATTAGAGAAAGAGAGAAAATCTCTTCTTGTTTAGGCAGACATAAACAGTAGGTCGAATAACACAACAGTTTGCAATGCTTAATTTTCTCAAGAGCAACAATATTACTTCAGATCTTTTAAGAGGGTTAATGATTATTTTCATCATATTAGCAACAACTTACTGTTTTGGAATCTAAATTAAAAATATCCTCAATTTAAAAATCCTCCCTAGATTCCTCATCTCCTAGGTCTGGTTTTAGTATTAAATTGTATATACAATACTGCTATAAAATTATTAGGATTTTACCTCCTCATTTACTAAATAAAAGACCCTGCATACAACAACTCTTAGTTCTCTAAATTCCAACTAGCCATAAGCTATAATCAACCAAATTTCTTCCTTTCAAAAGCAGTAACTCTTAAACTGTGATTCACTAAAAACACAAGCATCTAAGATGTCTCCTGAAATCAATATATTCAGCCCAATCTATTATCCCTATTTTTAAACTATTAAATAATGAAAATGAACAGATGGACAGAATAACTCTAAAGTAATAAAAGATCTACAGTAGGCTCGTAAGTGAATAAATTTAAGTCAGTTAAGAGGAAAAAAATTTTAGAAAAGTTTTCAAAAAGGGTTAATATAAAATAGCCATTAAGATTCAATTTCTGAACCTACTGATCATTCAAAATTTTGTTATACATCTAAGTTGAATTTATTCTTAAATATTTTTAAAAAAGATTTATTTATTTGAGAGAGAGTGCACGCACTCATGGGAGCAGTGCAGAGAGCACAGGGAGAGGGGGAGAGGGAATCTCAAGCAGACTCTCCGATGAACACAAAGCTAACTTGGGGCTTGATTTCACAACCCCTGAGATCATGACCTGAACGAAAACCAAGAGACGCTCAAGTGAATGAGCCACCCAGGCGCCCCTATTCTTAAATACTTCTATACTGGGGCGCCTGGGTGGCTCAGGTCATAGATCTCAGGGTCCTGGGATCAAGCCCCGCATGGGGCTCCCTGCTCTGCGGGAAGCCTGCTTCTCCCTCTCCTACTCCTCCTGCTTGTGTTCCCTCTCTGTCAAATAAATAAATAAAATCTTAAAAAAAAATACTTTTATACTTCAATTTCTTTTGAACAACTTTACAAATGAGTAAAAAGGAGAGATAGGGAAAGACTATTAGAAAGTTTTTTTAACATGATTATACCCTCAATTTTTAAATCACAGAGCAGTTCAAAATGCAATAAATAAATGATTGCATTTTATCTACAAGACCAACTTGTCTAAAAACTAATGTGGCAGCTGCCATTTATATTCTTATCTTTCATCTTCAACCCAAACTGAAGGATCAAGGAAAAACACTGCCACTGCACTGTAACATACCACTTTTGGCCTTGAGAAAAGAAAAAGTATGTTAGGAAAAAGTACTATATTAAGAGGTAGGAAATCTGCGTTCTAGCCTACAAATTAAATATTTGGTGATCTTTTTATATACAATCTTTAATTCCTCAAAGTAAAATCTCAATGGCCTTCAATCTGCTCTAGATATCTATGAATCCTGGCACTGGCTTAGGCAATTCATGCAATGTCTCAAAGTCTCAGTTTTCTCATCTGTACAATAGAAAGAATTAGCTGTTCTGCTCACTGACAGGTGCATATGAACTAGTGTTTGTAGCAAATAGAGTTTAAATGATTCTCTGCAACCTTTAAATATATGTGAAGAGGAGCTGCTACCTAATAACCTGAATGTGGCCAAGGGTTATTTTTACTATTCTTCAACAGTGTGTATTTCAATTTTGCTACTGTAACTAAGGTGAGAAGAGGATATGCCAGGAAACATGAAAAAACAAACAGTGTAGCAGAGGTAAGTGATAAGCATTAGAAGAATTATTGGAAAATAGGAAATGAACTCTAAGAAAAGAGTAAGTGTTCAGAGATCTGGTGAAAAGTTCATGTAATTGGATGGTATAAACTCTAAGTTAGGCTTATAATCTGAAGCAAGTTAATGTAGGCAAAGAATCTAAAAGTAGTTCAGGGCTCAAGATAAAGAAGAAAAAAGAAAAACTGGAAGTAAACAATGGACACTAAAGAAATTCAGACTAAGGTAATTTAGAGTCAAGATAAAGTTTTCTTTTTCTCTCACCTCTTCTCCTTCAACACTTGTTTATCCCTTGGCTCCTCTGCCTAAATTTATACTCCCTTTAGGGGCTATTAGGCTTGGCACAATAAACAGATGTCTATAAAAGCTCTAAGTTTACTAGAATAGGAGGTAATTAAAACCCAGTTTTTAAAAATCCTATTTTAGTCCGCAGGAAGAATTTCTTTCCCCATGAAAAATTTCATTAATGGCAGTATTACAGACGCCAAGATATACTTAGTTGTTCTTGGAGGGGAGGAGAAGTTAGGATAAGAGTACACATCATAAATAATGAAACTAAATACTATGATTTTATATTATTTTAGGTTGACACTGAAAAAAAAGAAGTATTTTATGTACACATGATTTAACAGTGATAAACAGGTATTTACTGCTAAACTAACCAAAGATGCACAGACTCTTTCTATCCTTAAGAAGAACCAGGAAAATTTTAGGCTTCTAAGTATTAAATAAAGATGACATCCTCAAAGAACTTCCAAGGGCTCTGTAAAGAGATATTCTAAAGACTTTCTGAAGGTTCTGTCCTACTGTGTTAGGAGCCTCAAGAGCATGCTTTAGAGCCATACACCACACTAAAAAGGAAAAGAACATCTCACCCCTTTATGTTTGTCTCCTCTCTGTCCAGACTCTTATCATTTTCAAACCCTGAAATAGGAACCACACTTCCTTACTCCAGATGAAGTGGGTTGTGCACATTTATGAGGCATTAATATCTGTTATACTTTCAGTAGTTTGGGAAAATTTCTCCAGTTCATAAAAAATTTAGGAATTTAAAGTTTACAGTCTATTATTTTACAGATGAAGAAACACTGCTACAAAAATATTAACTTGTAAGAAGTCACATACAAAGTGGTGCCTTCTAAAGAAAAAATATTAAGATTTTAATGTATAGCTTCTATTTATTAAATTACTATTTACTTTAGATAGCAATGTCTGAATCAAAACAACTTTTTAAAACTTAAGCATCAATTATTATTGATGCTATGCCAGAAACACAAGTCCAGATTAAAATTCCTGGCTCTCTTGGGATTTATATTATCTAGATTTGCCAGGTTTTTTTTTTTTCCTTCCTTCCTTCCTTCCTTCCTTCCTTCCTTCCTTCCTTCCTTCATTCCTTCAACAAACATGAAGTGAGTAACTACTATATATAAAAACTATGTTAAGTGCTATTTTAAGATGTTTCTCTTACCCAAACCGGAGAGGGTAGGCAATTTGCAAACTCTTTAGGCTTGCCTATGTGCCAAGTATTGCATTTTCACAACCATGAAGGGAAAAAAAATCCTAAAGTGTGCCTGTACAATTAATGAGTCATTCTGAAGAGAAAACAACACCCTCCTCTCAAAAAAACAAAACAAAACAAAACAAAACCCCAGACCACTCCATAGCTTAACAGTGACACAGAGGAGTCTCTTAAAGGAAGAAATCTCTTGAATTGTTTAGACAAGACTTATCACTGACTGGTCTTATGGAAAATCTATTAAGAATGAAGGAAAACAGGCAGCAAGAACCCTCAAAACAGACAAATAGAACCTGACCATACATGTGTCAGGATTAGTAGGCACACCAGGTAGCTAAGTATGTAACAGTAAAGGAATTTAAAGCTTAACATTTCTGATACGCACAATAGAGTTCCCCTCCCCAACCAATAGCTGTATCTGTATTCTTAACATATTAGAAATAATAAATGCTTGTAAAAATAGGCAAACTTTACGAAAGCATAAAAAGTAGAAGTGAAATTTTCACATAATTCCACTTCCCAAACATACCCCAAAAATAAAAGTGATAACTCTACAGTTCTATAATCTGCATTGTTCATTTAGCAGGTTTTGGACATCTTTCTATATGCATATGTATAAATTTACTTCCTCTTAAATGATGGCACAGTATCTATCCTATGGCTCTACTATAATTTAAGTCAATCCTGTACAGGTGGATGTTTAGATTGTTGCTAATTTTCCATAACATATATAACTCAACAGTCATGTACATATGCCTTTCTTTAACATATACAAATATTCTTAGGATACATTCCTAGATGTGGAACTACTAAAATGTCATGAGCATGTATCAGAGATGTCAAACCACCCTCCACAAAGTTAAAACCATTTTACAGTCCCACATAGTGTGTGAAGGCTGGCTACATTTTCTCATAAGGTTTAAAATAATTTCAATTCTAACTCTGCTCATAGAGTCTTCTATTTAGAAGACTACATTCTAAAAGAAAACCCTAAAATGAAAGTCAACTGCAAATTCTCAACAATTCTGATACTTTTACGACTGATTGGATGTACTATTGTTCTGTGAAATTCTTATATACTAAGAGATCTCATTTGCTTTTTCACTAAATTTGGGCTGGGATCTTCAAAATAAAACATAGATAAAGCACTATTTCAGAACCAAAGTATTTTATGGTTGTCCCATGAGGTAATTTTTAACTTTTTTTTTTTTTTTTAAAGATTTTATTTATTTATTTAACAGAGAGAGACACAGCGAGAGAGGGAACACAAGCAGGGGGAGTGGGAGAGGGAGAAGCAGGCTCCCCAATGAGCAGGGAGCCCGATGTGGGGCTCGATCCCAGGACCCTAGGATCATGACCTGAGCCGAAGGCAGACGCCCAACCGACTGAGCCACCCAGGCGCCCCAATTTTTAACTTTTTTAACAGAATGACCAAGATCTAAATTTCTTCTTCCAATAATGAAAAACTAAACTATGCTAACCACCTATAACCTAGCTAGCATTTGTAGGGTTCTGATGGGACAAAATTCAAGTAATCTAGAAGATTTGGTCTCTTCGGTTTCAAAGAAGTTATCAAAAACTCTGTTCTAGGGGTGCCTGGCTGGGTCAGTCAGAAGGGCATGTGACTCTTGATCTCAGGGTTGTGAGTTCAAGCCCCACACTGGGTGTAGATTACCTAAATAAATAAACTTAAAAACAAAACCAAAAAACTCTTCCTAGCAGTTCTGCCTCAAAGTATAAAATAGGATGCTCTTCATTTTTAATGACACTTGGAAGGAGAAAAAACTTTAAAACTCTAAGAGGTTTGTCGATACTGATTTACGAAAAGATAAAGCCAAAACACTGACTAAATTTTTACAGTGCCTACAAATTCAAGACACCCATATGGTCCAAATCTAAGCCCTACACAAACGAGGCAAACAAACAAGCAACCCCTCTCTTTTTTACTGTGCTTGCTCTAGCACCTGACTGAGAGCCTGGATGCAGAGCTATTCTTTTTCCTTTGAAATGTTTTATAGACTGTCTTTTATCCATTCATTCACCAACATTACTCACCTCCTTATGATTTCAAGGTTGCATTATAGCAATGAACTGATCTCACTACCTCTGAGCTCTCAACCCTCCAATTTACTCTTCATTCTTTCATGACTTTAACCCTTTTAGAGCATAACTTTAATCATTATCATTCCACAATTAGAAATCTACAATGGCTTCCTAATACCCAATGGGTTAGTTCAAACTCCTTTGCCTGAATGGAATTAAGACCTTCTTTGTTAATTACCTGTTAATCTATTTCTTCTCCTTCAAAATTTTACTTATCCTGATGTTATTTTTTGTATCCTTAAAATAAAAAAACCTTTACTATAAAAAATTTCAAACAAATACAAAAGCAAGGAAAACCCCGTAATGCACTTATAAACCTTACCCAGCTTTAAACAATCAAACTGATGGCTAACCTTACCTTATCTGTAACCTCGTATCGTCTACAGAATTATTTTACAGCAAATCCCAGAAATATCAGTTGTACATATCGTATCTGCTGAGTGGAGTTTACCCCCATTTACCATAAAAATGGGTGAAAGGGGTCTGCCTATAATGGTAGGTGGTTGTGATAAAGAAAGACAGCTTTTTTTTGGCAAAAGATGGATAAAGAGCTTAATATAATTCATCGATTGATAGATTTTCTGAGTAATGTTTGGGTTTTACAATTATACACTTATGGCTATTAAAAATGTCTTAAATTTTTTCTAAAGAAAAAAACACTGTAAGCAATTATTATTAAATTTTATTTATTTATTTGAGAGAGAGAGCGCGCATGAGCAGGGAGGAGAGGTAGAGGGAGAGGGAGAAGCAGGCTCCCCACTGATCAGGGAGCCCAACGTGGGACTCGATCCCAGGACTCTGGTATCACAAACTGAACTGAAGGCAGTCGCTTAACCAACTGAGCCACCCAGGCATCCAGCAATTATTATTTTTTAATGAATTTGTTGATAAAATTTCTTGTGTTCTTGAGAATGCAAATTTCTCCATATAGCAAAGCTAAATGCAAGTATATACATGACCCACAGCTGTAACACAGCATTCCTATATATTCTTCTACAAGCCAATAAACAAAAATGGATAAAACATAGAAGAAACACCCCAAAAACAGGTAAAGTGGGATATTCCGTAAACCTGTGTATTGAAGATAAGGACTGATTACACCACACAAGCAATGGCTCATATCTGAGGTAGTGACCAGCTGTTCTTATTTTCAGCAAGCAGTTTTTCTTTTTCTTTTTTTTAAAGATTTTATTTATTTGAGAGAGACAATAGAGAGAGAGGGAACACAAGCAGGGGGAGAGGAAGAGGGAGAAGCAGGCTCCCCGCTGATCAGGGAGCTCAATGCGGGACTTGATCCCAGGACCCTGGGACCAGGACCTGAGCCGAAGGCAGACGCTTAACGACGGAGCCATCCAGGCGCCCCAAGCAAGCAGTTTCTTAAGAGTACTAGGAGAGGCTGGGGCGCCTGGGTGGCTCAGTCGTTAAGCGTCTGTCTTCGGCTCAGGGCCTGGTCCCAGGGTCCTGGGATCGAGTTCCACATTGAGCTCTCTGCTCTTGGCGGGAAGCCTGCTTCTCCCTCTCCCCCTGCTTGTGTTCCTGCTCTCACTCTCTCTCTGTCAAATAAATAAATAAAATCTTAAAAAAAAAAAAAAAAAAAGAGTACTAAGAGAGGCTTAGTGATGATACTTAGGGTACTCAACTGAGGAGCACTTCCCTGTCAAAAAATAATTCTGTAGTAATGGTGTCGCAGAACAAAAGCATCTGGGATGCATATGGATGATTCCTATTTGAACCACAAAGCAAATCTAAAGGTCCAGTTAGTGGAAAATAAGCCCTAATCTGTCAATGCAAATATATACCACTACACATTCTATTCTCAACCTACTCACCATAAGCTGTAACAATGGCAATAAAATTAAACTTAAAATAATTTGTAATTTAAAAAGTGACAGTGATGGAAGATGAAGAATAACTCAAAGAAACACTGATACACACTGCTTTGCCTAAGCAAAAAATAAGCCTGCATTTACTCATATAGTAGGTTACTGTGTAAAATGAAATCTTTGAAATGATGAGTACATTATTTCCCTAGAAGCCCAAGAGAATGAACATCTCTGGACCAAACAGCCAGTGATTTGTTGCGACACAGGAACTTAAAGTTCCCATCATGCAAAAAAAAAAAGTTCCCATAATGCAAAACAAAAATATTTAACTTCTGGATTGTAAACATTTTCTCTAGAGATCTTAATATGAAAAGTGATTTTAAAACCTTGATACAGATGCTCATCTTTGATCCAATTTCAATAAACACTTCAGCTGTATTTAGGCCAAAATTCTCATTTGTTAATTAATTCTTATAATAAATTAGCCCCAGGACACTGAAAAAATAGTACTTTTTAGTTAATTAATACAACTGGCACAGTAAGCAGCTTCAAATTCTTATGCAAAATATAATCACCATATACCACGCTAAGTTTTACCAGTCATTTTATTGTCTCCTTTAATCACCTCCGTTGCTTTTCCTGTCATATCATAGTTCGACCCTAAGCAAAGCCCAGAATTCTAGCACTGAATAAGAGTAAAACACAAAATCTCTTAGGTTCACATGCTATTTTCCCTTTTTGTTAAAATATTTATTTTATAAACTTATTTTTTTCCCAAGTGAAATAATTCTAAATGCTGAACATTACTGTTTTTGAATACTGTATTTCCTTTTCTAGTACTTGGTAACCAATATAAAAACTAAGATTTTTTAAAAAAATCCTAATCCCCAGATTTTGACAAATCTCTTGTAGACCACCACTGGTAACTTTAGATTAGTGGTTCTCAATCTTTTTGGAAAAAAGGATAGTTTTTCAAAAGTGTAAAGATTTGGGGGGATGATGGGAGAAACAGGTGAAGGGGGTTAGAAGTTAGAAATTTCCAGTTACAAAGTAAGTAGGTTACAGGGGTGTAATGTACAGCATGGTGACTACAGTTAACATGTTGTATATTTGAAAATTGCTAGGAGAGTAGATCTTAAAAGTTCTCAGCACGAGAAAATATTTTTTTTTGGTAACTATTAAAGTGACAGATGTTGACTAGACTTACTGTGGTGATCATTTTGCAATGTATGCAAATATCAAATCATTATGTTGTATACCTGAAACTAATACAATGTTATATGTCAAATATATCTCAATTTAAAAAAATGTTTTTTATATGAGGCCTTTAGAGTGGGCCCTAATCCAATACGACTGAAGCTTGAAAGAAGAAATTTGGACACACAAAGAGCCAGCAGGGAGGTGTGTGCACAGAGGGACGACCCTGTGGAAAGGCAGTAGTAGAAGGGTAGCCACCTATAAGCTATGGAGAGAAAGCTCAGGAGAAACCAACGCTGCCCAACAGCTTGATCTTGGACTTCTAGCGCAGAAATTTTTATCTGTGGATTAGGAAAATACAGAAAAAAAAAAAAAGGTATGAATTTGGTAATGCATTAGATCCTTTGTAATTGGGGCTCTCACCCCTCAAAGTACCAATATCAATAACAATAATTACAGAGAACTGACAATACTTCTGCACAATACTCTTTCGTTTTATGTCCTTAAAGACCACTGTCTATTTTGCTATGACAGAACTAAACAAATACCCTGGTAAATATATCAGATGTTCCTTACTAAGGGTGGCCAAAAAAGGGAAATAAGGATCTTTGCTTAAGAAGATGCCCCACTTTGACCAGTTGGGCCAAACCATCATGAACTGCCCCCCCCCATTAACCCAATGATGCCTTCACACTCATCTCTAAATTCTTTTTTTTTTTTTTAAAGATTTTATTTATTTGACAGAGAGAGACACAGCGAGAGAGGGAACACAAGCAGGGGGAGTAAGAAAGGGAGAAGCAGGCTTCCCACTGAGCAGGGAGCCCAATGCGGGGCTCAATCCCAAGACCTGAGATCATGACCCGAGCCGAAGGCAGACGCTTAACCACTGAGCCACCCAGGCGCACATCTCTAAATTCTAAAACAAAACCGAACAAAACACCAACCAACCAACCAACCAACCAAAAAACAAAACAACAACGAATCATGGCTCTTCAACAAATTTAGGACTTAAGAATCCACTAAGATTCAAGAACGTGTTTTAACTCTTTACCCATTTATATATAAAAGCAGGAAGGAAACCCACTTGGGTCCAGTATCAATATTCAAAAATTGATCCTGGGGCGGGGGGAGTGCACCTGGGACGCTCAGCTGGATGAGTATCTGCAGTTGACTGTGGCTCAGGTCATGATCTCAGGGTTGTGAGATCCAGCCCCACATCAGGCTCTGAGCTGGGTGTGGAGCCTGCTTGGGATTCTCTCAGATCTCCCTCTTCTCTCTCTCTCTCTCTCTCTCTCTCCAAAAAAAAAAAAAAAAAGAAGATCCCTGGTATAAACTAGCTTGTTACTGTTTTTCTAGCTGATTTCAAACTTAATACTTCTTAGCTATTATTTGAGTATATGAATTCCTACCAATCCTGCTTTGGTGAACTGTTCAAAGGAGACAATATCTGCCTTAATTTCTTCTTTCAGGGGACCTGTAATGAATGTTTATCTGGCTATCAGCTTATTTTAATACAAAAACACTAATTTATAAAGCAAAAAAGTTTTAAAAACACATTTGGGTGCTGCGTGTCACCATTCCTTATTCAACTGAAATACAAATTCCTTTAGAAGTCTTGTGACTTCTAGACCTGTTATTAATGCCTTCCATTGATTTCCTTTTAAAAAAGTCTTTTTGGGGCTCCTGGGTGGCTCATTCGGTTGAGTGTCTGCCTTCAGCTGGGCTCATGATCCTGAGGTCCCTGCTCAGCAGGGAGCCTGCTTCTCCCCCTCCCTGCAGCTCCCCTTGTTTATCTGCACTCTCTCTCTCTGGCAAATGAATAAAATCTTTAAAGAAAAAAAACTCTTTTCTTTTGGAAAAAACTGAGTTTACCATGCACAACTGAGTGTGCATCTATGCCAAGTTGATACAAGTAAAACTAAGGTTTTAATCTCTTAGTAGCAAAATTATGAATTCATAGATTATTTCTTTTTTTTTTAAAGATTTATTTATTTGACAGAGACATAGTGAGAGAGGGAACACAAGCGGGGGGGTGGGAGAGGGAGAAGCAGGCTTCCCGCCCAGCAGGGTGCCCGATGTAGGGCTCTATCCCAGGACCCTGAGATCATGACCCAAGCCAAAGGCAGATGCTTAATGACTGAGCCACCCAGGCGTCCCTCACAGATTATTTCTTTATAAGAAAACCAGCACATTCATAGGTGGGCTTTGTGGTGGTCTGCTGTTTGGGCCAGTAGATCAAGGGGGGGGGCAACCTTTTCAGGCTGAAGAAGAACAAAATAAGTCTCCTATCTTTCTCTCTTAGGAACCAAATGCTAGGGTATCTGTAGTTCTTAATCTTTTCTTTGGAAGACAGATCACCAATTTTGTGAAAATCTGATTAAGACTATGAACCTTTTCCTTAGAAAAACAAAACTTGAGGTCAAAATTCTAGGGATTCATAGGCCTCTGGCTCTATACACTTTCCTGAACTGCAGCCACTTTAATAAAGAAAGCCTGTAACTGACTGAATGGCAAGCTGTGGGTGACTGAAAGAGGCCTATTAACTTTTTTTTTTAATATCAAGGAAGCCAGAACTTATAATCACTGTCGTAAGGGATAGCCAATTAAAACCCATCCATTTCCTTTCTCTATCCAGATCCAGGAGCCCCATCCAATTCTGGCAGAGGATCCTAAAGAAAAAAAGGTCAAAACTACAGAAAAGTAGCAATACCCAATGTTCAGAGGAAAGGGCAGATTATACTAGTGGAGACAGAAGGCTCCTTAAGTAAAATAGGTAATATAGTATAATGAAAAGATCTTGGAATCATGAGGACTTGACTCATCCTGTTACTAGCTGTGTGATCACTCTGATTCAATTCGTTCATTGTAAACGACTCCACTGCACTATTTTGAGAATTAAGTGAGATGGCATTCATTAGAGAACCTAGCAAGATACCTGGCACATTGTAGGTACCTACCACTTTTGATATGTAGGGTTACACTATTAAAGAAGTAAACAGGAGCCATTTTGTGGCTTCCAAGGCCACGACAGTATAAAATGATAGAGAGGAAGCCACAGTTTGAGTCTTATTAGTAACTTGCCAAGTCCACCAACAGTAAGATTTGCTAATAGTCACTGAGTAAACTGCACCCTTAGTCAAAATATCCCATCAGTTTTCTTAGAGGAAGCGTGACTGTTTTGTTTTGTTTTTTTTTTTAAGTAGGCTCCATGCCCAGTGTGGAGACCAACACGAGGCGTGAACTCACGACCCTGAGATCGAGACTTAAGCTAAGAGTCGGATGCTTAACCAACTGAGCCACCCAAGCGCCCAGAGAAATCTTGACTCTTTGACATTAACCTAATATACACAAGGTATCTTTTCAGAAATTCAACCATCTCATAAAATGAAATCTATTGTATACTGAATATACTGTTAATTTACCCAATTGTTCCCTCAATCTTCCTGTCGGGAATGATTTCCAGAATCTGTAGACTTCTTTAAAACATTATTATATCCTTTTAGTACAAAGTCATTATATGTCTACGTAACTATTCTATTCTTCTGTTGACTGGAAATATCATGTGATAGTCACAAGAGGAATGGGGCTCAGAGGGCTAGTAATACTACTGGGGAGAGATGAAACATCTGAGTGTGTTTACTAAATCAGCTTTACCAAGACCCACAACCACCAAGTCTACAGATACTTTTATTTTAAACTTTAAAAGATTTTATTGTGAAAAATTTCAAACAAGTATAAAAGTAAAGTTTTATAAATAACATCCTTTATTCATCACTGTTTCAATAATTACCAACTCTTAATCTTGTTTCATCTATTACCTCTCCTCCATTCTAAAGCAAACACCAGCAATGTATCATTTCATCTATATTTCAGCATGTATCTCTGAAAGGTAGATTCTTTTAAAAAAGAAAACGTGTGCATTTTAGTTCCTGTTTTGTTTTCGGGGGGAAGGAAGAAAATAACTTTAGCCCATCATTTTGTCCTTTCCTAGAACTCCCATTCCTCTCTCTATCTTAAAATATTGTCAGCCAATCTGAATTCATTTTGGCACTCCTCAATCACTCTAATCCTGAAATATTTAAAAAACACTTTTTGGTGTTTTTTGAAAGGAACACTTTCAAACTCATTTGCGAGGCTAGCATTATCCCGATACCAAAGCAAGAACACCACAAGCCAATATCCCTGATGAACACAGATGCAAAAATCCTCAACAGAATATTCACAAACTGAATTCAACAGTACATTAAAGGATTATACACCATGATTAAGATTTATTTCTGGGATACAAGGATGGTTCAACTATCCAAATCAATAAATGTGATACACCACATCAACAAAGTGAAGAATAAAAATAATATAATCATTTCTATAGATGTACTTGACATTTAATATCCTTTCATGATAAAAAGAACTCTCAACAAATTAGGTGCAGATGAAATGTACCTCAACATAATGAAGGCCATACAGGACAAGCCCGCAGCTAACACCATAGTCAACAGTGAAAAGCTGAAAGCTTTTCCTTTAAGATCAGGAACAAGACAAAGATGTCCACTCTTGTCACTTTTATTTAAAATAGCACTGGGAAGTCCTAACCAGAGTAATTAGACAAGAAAAAGAAATAAAAGGCATCCAAATAAAAAAAGAAGTAAAATTGTCTGTTTGCAGATGACATGGTATCCTATCTAGAACACCCTTAAGATTCCACCAAAAAGCTGTTAATAAATAAATAACAGCTGTAAACGTATAAACAATAAACAAGCTGCAGGATACAAAATCAGTACAAAGATCAGTTGTTCTATGCACTAACAAACTACAGGAAAGAGAAACTAGGAAAACAATCCCAATTGCAATAGCATCAAATTAATTAATTTATTTATTTAGCAATAAATTTAACCACCGAAGTAAAAGATCTGTATAATGAAAACTATAAAACACTGATGAAAGAAACTGAAGACACAAATGAATGGAAAGATAGTCCATGCTCATAGATTGGAAGAATCAATACTTTTAAAATGTCCATACTATCCAAAGTGATCTACAGATTCAATGCAATACCTTTCAAAATTCCAATGGCATTTTTCACAGTAATAGAAAAAAAAAAAAATCCCGAAATTCCTTCTATGGAACCACAAAAGACTCTGAATAGCCAAAACAGTCTTGAAAAAGAACAAAGCTGGAGGCAGCATAATTCTGGACTTGAAACTACATGACAAAGTTGTAGTTATCAAGAAGTACGGTATTGGCATAAAAGCAGACACATTCATCAATGGAACAGAAATGAGAGCCCAGAAATAAGTCCATATATATAGGCAACTAATTTTCAACAAAGGCACCGAGAATATACAATGGGGAAAGGACAGTTTCTTCAATAAGTGGCGGTGGGAAAACTGAAAATCCATATGCAAAAGAATGAAACTAGACCCCTATCCTATACCATACACAGAAATCAACTCAAAATGCATTAAACTTGAATCTAAGATCTAAAACTGTATAACTCCTAGAAGAAAACACAGAGCGCAGGATTCTTGTCATTGATCTCGTCAATGATTTTGGGATTCGACACTGAAAACAAGGGCAACAAAATAAAAAATTAACAAGTAGGATTACATCAAACTAAAACCTTCTGCACGGAAAAGAAAACCATCAACAAAATAAGAAGGCAACCTATGGAATGAGAGAAAATATTTGCAAACCACATATCTGATAAGGGGTTGATAACAAAAATACATAAGAAACTCACACAACTCCCCCTGCCCAAAATCTTTACAACTCAATAGCACAAAAAAACCAACCAATCAACTAAACCCAATTAAAAAATGGGCAAAGGACCTGAATAGACATTTTCCCAAATACAACCTAAAAATGGCCAACAGCTCCTTGAAAAGGTGCTCAACATCACTTATCATCAAGGAAATACAATTCAAAACCATGAGATATCACCTCACACCTTTTAGGATGGCTATTATCAAACAAGAGAGAACAAAAGCTGGTGAGGATGCAGGAAAAAAGGAACCCTTGTACACTGTCGGTGGGAATGTAAGCTGGTACAGTCATTATGGAAAATAGTATGGAGGTTCCTCAAGAAATTAAAAATAGAACTACCATATGATCCAGCAATCCCACTTCTGGGAATACAGCCAAAGGAAACAAAATCACTATCTTAAAGAGATACCTGTGCTCCCATGTTCACAGCAGCATTATTCACAAAAGCCACGGTATGGAAAAAACCTAAGGGTCTGTCAAAGGATGAATGAATTAAAAAATATGATACTTATCTATTTACCTACAGTGGAATATTATTCAGCCATAAAAAAGAAGGAAATCCTGTTATTTGTGACGACATGAAAAAACCCGGGGAGCATTATGCTTCGTGAAATAAGCCAGACAGAGAAAGAAAAATACTGCATAGCATCACTTACATGTGGATTTGTTAAAAAAAAAAAAAAAAAAGAAGAAGAAGAAGAAATTGAACTCATTGAATCAGAGTAGAATGGTGAGTGTCAGACTGGGGTGTAGGAGAAATGGGGAGAGACTGGTAAAAGGGTACAAACTTCCAGTTATAGAGATGAATAAGGTCTGAGCATCTAATATAGATATTAGATAATGTAGTCAAACAGTGACCACAGTTGATAGTACTATATTGCAAAGTTGAAATTTGCTGAGATCAAAACTTAAAGTTTCTCACCGCCCCCCAAAAAGGGGGGGTACATATGTGAGGGATCAATGTGTTAATTAACTCAACTGTTGGAATCCTCTCACAATGTAGAATTATGTGTATCAAATCATCATGTTGTATACAATATAGTACAATTTTATTTGATTATATCTCAATAAAGATTAAAAACACAACATACACAATCCTAAACAGCAGCATTTATGAGCAATCTGCTGGTACACAGCTTTATCTGAAAAGGTAAGATGTATCTTGAAATTCTAAAGGTAAAAAATTCCTTTAACTCTGGTCAGCATATGTGCCACTAAAGCCACTTCAAACAAAACAGTATCTACTAATGTCTGAAAAGGACCTTGGATCCTAAAAACCTTTGTTTCTTTAAAGCTCCCTTTTCTAGTATGAATTTCTTTATGTGATATTTATATTATAAATACCAGTACGTTTGTCAAGTCAGAAGCCTCAAACAAATTTCAGCTGCACACCAATTATTCCTTTGCTAAACAGTTAATTCTTTGCATATAACCAATGGAATCATGAAAATTAGGTGCTCTATTACAGCATGAAACCATTGCTTATCCCAAGGTGAAGATAAAGTTTACAGAATCGATCAAATATTCATAACAATAACAACTCCCAAAATAAAAGCTAACATTTATTGGATGCTTATTTTATACAAACCATGGTTTCTTCAATCACTTTACATGCATTAGCTCATGAAATGCCCACAACAACTTTATGAGTAATGTACTACTCCTATTTAGCCAGAGAAACTCACCAAGTTAAGAATCTTGTCCAAGGCTAAAAGCAAGAAAACAGCAAAGTTAAGAATCTTGTCCAAGGCTAGAAGCAAGAAAACAGCAAACCAGATTCTGAACCTTGGTCTATCCAATTTTAGAACCTTCATACTTTTAATCACTATTGCTTCACCATTTGACATATCCTGATTTAGTATTTTTTAGCCTATAAGTATATTATAATGTGACACACATTGCTGAAATATGATAATGTTACTTCTTTTAGGTATTATAGTTCAAAAGGATAAAATAGAGTTCACATTCAACAGGTTTATGATTTTAAAAGATTTAATATTTAAGACTTATAAAATCAAATAATTTGAATTTTAAATGACAACGTTAAAGAGTAGATAACATCCTTTCTAAGATACTATATATTTTCAGGTCTAAGAGGGAACCATTCAAAGAATGTCAATTGATCAGCTTTCTACTACAAGTAGCACCAGTGTCCCAAGCGGTAGCCAGGTTTAAGTACTCGAAATCATCAGAGACAAATGGAAAATGATCTAGCATTTCAAGAGAGATCATTTTTACTAGAGAAAGGAAGTTTCTTATCTTGAATTATATATATTAAGGCAAGAAATTCTGGTTCCTAGAGGAACAGAAAAGTCCACGATCCTCTTCCATGGACTAAAAATAATTATTAGTTACTGAAAAATCTAGAAGCATATAGGTTTAGTAAATTAAATGATTTTTGTGTTATAATAGAAATACTATGACAAAATCACTTTAAATATTCACGATGAATCTGTCAAGTCTTACATATAGGGACAGGAAGAGAACAGGGTGGAAAAGACTGTAAGCCAGATTTCCCTGACTACATGCAGATTTGTACACTTCACTTAGTAATGCTATTTTATGTAATAATAAAACAAAAGTAATCCCTGAAAAATCTGAGATTTAGTTGAAACAAACTAACCTCATTGTGTATCAAGTTGGTGGCATAGCCACCTAGAAAAAAATTATTCCAAGTGACTTTAAAACATTTGATGGTATATCATTAGAGGGATATATCCTAAAAAAAAAAAAAAAAAAAAAAAAAAAAAAAGGGGGTATATATAAACAAACTCACTTTCTAGTGATCATATTGTTTGAGTGTTCTAAAACTGTTTTGTGTGCAATGTGGGACAAAGCAAAGAGTAATGGCACTGGTGTTAGTGGAAACTGGGATTTGGGGAATGGGGAAAAGAAGTTAGACTTATATAAAAAATTATGTAGTACTGAATTCCAAATAAAAGTTACCAAATACCAACAACTGGTCCTGTTCATTGAAAAGATCTAGCAACAAGGACCAACCCAAGAGCAATGAACACTCCTAGCACCCACACCGTGGTCTCTAGGTACCATTCCCCCCAAAAGAAACCAGTGTGTTGCAGAAATGAGTAATTCCAGGTTTGGGCAGGAAATGTACAAAATGATCCTGGAACATCCTGTCATACTAGAAGGGAACCAATCACAAAAATAAGCCAGGAAACAATTGAGAATGAGTAAAAAGAGCTTAAAAGACAACAGCCAAATGTGGGACAATTTGAATGTCAAAAATAATAACTGCAAGGGACTGAAACATATCAAACATATTTCAGACCATAAGTACACAATAATAACACTTCACTGATCACCTATGGAGGCTGCTAGGTTACCAACCCATTATTTTGAAAACTGTTAAGGGGGAAAAAACAAACACTGATCTTGCCTTTTGCATTCAAAATGTACCATAGGATAACCAAATATACAAGAGGGAGTACTAGAGAAAATAAATGAGGTAGTGATAAAATATCACCACTTTGCAACCATAAAGGAAATAATGGATCTAGGCCCATTGTTCTCAACGTGTGGTTTGAGAACTGCTGAAGTTCCCAAGATTCTTTCAGGGGTATGTGCAGTCTTTGTCTTTTCAATTACTTATCAATGTGAGGCCAGCTTTTCTTCAGTCTTCAACCAAAACAACTTATCACAACAAATTAAATGCAGAAGCAGCTGTGAGAAAGCAGCTGTCTTCTATTAAGTCAGAAACTGAAGAGATTTGCAAAGATGTAAAACAATGCCACTTTTTAAAAATTTTGGAAATATATTCTTTTTTTGTTTTTTCATAAAAGTAATGTCATTTATTTTAGCAGGATTTGTTACCATTATTTTAAAATTAGTTGATAATTAAAAATTTTTCTGTTTCAATTTCTAATCTGGTAAATCTCGATATAATCCTTGAATCTCTTTGGGGCTTTCAGTATTTAGGAGCATAAAGTTTAAGAATGGCTGAACCACGTGATGAATACCAACAGCAGCTTAACATCACATAGGTAGATATTATGTAACTTTTTTAAAAAAAGATTTATTTGAGAGAGAAAGAGCAAAGAGACTGCCAGAGGGAGAATGTGAGAGCGAGCGCACTTGAGCAGGAAGAGAGAAGAGAGAATCCTCGAGCTGACTCCCTGCTGAGCTCAGAGCCCGATGCACCCGGCTCAATCCCAGGACACTGAGAGATCATGACCTGAGCCCAAATCAAGAGTTGACACTTAACTAACTGAGCCACCCAGGTGTCCCTATGTTATGTAACTCTTAATGGAAGTACACAGTACTACTATAAAGTATACTTACAATCCATCTAATAACTAATTTACATGAAATATGGATGGGGTGGTCATCTATTAGAACATGTTAAATGACACCATGGAGATGCAACCTCCAACATCCAAAGAGTAGGAACTCTTTACACAATGGTAAATTTAACAAGTATATTACATATAAAAAAGAAAGAGAATCTATGAACTAGAAAGACAAATTTATCAAACCAATGCAATGTACAGACCTTATCCTGATCAAATGGAATGATTTATTTTTTTAAAAGATTTATTTATTCATTTGAGGGGCGCCTGGGTGGCTCAGTCATTAAGCGTCTGCCTTTGGCTCAGGTCATGATCCCAGGGTCCTGAGATCAAGCCCCGCATCGAGATCCCTGCTCCGTGGGAAGCCTGCTTCTCCCTCTCCCCCTGCTTGTGTTCCCTCTCTTGCTGTTTCTCTGTCAAATAAATAAAAATTAAAAAATCTTTAAAAAAAAAAAAGATTTATTCATTTGAGAGGGGGGAGAGAGAGAGCGTGAGAGCCTACAAGCTGGGGGGGGGGGGGGGAGCAGAGGGAGAGCAGAGTCCCCACTGAGCAGGGAGCCCAACGTGGGGCTTGATCCCAGGACCCTGAGATCACGACCTGAGCCGAAGGCAGATGCTTAACCGATTGAGCCACCCAGGCACCCCCAAATGGAATGGTTTAAATAAAAGCCAAAAGGAATCCATTTTTCTTTTCCCTCTATTTTATTGTATTTGTAATTATCAAATCTGTATATATCCCCTCTCTCACCAACAACTAAAAGGAAAAGAAAGGTGTTCCAAGAACTGCTCAGGTAGAAACAGGGGTTCAGACAGGCCAACAGATAAATGCTAGCAGAGAGGAGAATCAAAGAGCTATATAAAAGAAAATTGGGTTGCTATGTAGTCAAGAAAAGTTCCATGATCCTCTATGATTAGGGCAAGCATATAATTTATGGTCCAAACTGGGACATTTTTGAGAGTGAAAGGGGGGCTATTACTAATTATGTGGTAGGCATAAACCAGGACTGTGACAGGGAAATCGAGACATACACTCTATCTATAAAAGTTTAAATTTATTTTTTTACTATTTTCACAAAAGATACTCAACTCAGTCTTCTGAGTAATGATTTTCCAAAGAAACACATTCCTAATATTATAAAGTTCAGAAAACCAAAGTAGTCTATAAAATTTTTTTCCCTCTTTCTTACCTGGCACATAGTTACTTCATAAAGTGGGATGTCTGTGTCTCTTCTTGTTGCTCAGTTTATTCTACAAGCTTCAAGCCATTCCTTTTCATACCAACTATTCATGACAAACTATGGAGGGAAAAGTTACACTTACTCAAGAGCTTTGCTTCTCTTAAAATACAGGTCTTCCCATGGGCCTCCACATGGCCGGCTAAGACTTCTACTCAGTTGATGAACAGATACCTTATTCCCAGTAACACTTCAAATCTTAGTGACCTAGGAGTTAAGTTAGGAAGAGGTAAAAACATCTGGGTCAGATCAACCAGCCGAGGCTCCAAAGTAAGAGCCTTGGGATTGGCATTATTACCTACTTGTTTTGTTCTAAGTAGTTTGGCTACAGTAAATTCAAAGCTCCATAAATGATGCTAGCCTAATTTTCTTTTGGGGATTTTTAGTAAATATCTGGTTTTACTATTGCTTATATAATGAGCCACCAATAATATGACTACCCATTTAACCTGTACTTTATGCCATTCATAGGTTTTCAAATATTGGGTAAACTTTTTCAATAAAAATAGCCTAAATATGAAAATATGTAACAATATGAAACAATTTTAGTCTCATTCTAAAACATGCACTGACACCATGTCAACCTACCCTTATTTTGTTCTATTACTAGGCTATGACGTTAAAGTTCTAATTGCCATAAATAAAACTAAGTATGTCCAGCGAGAACAAAAATAATTAAAAAGAGACTTCAAAAATTTGGACTTGCTTCTACATTTTCCTCAGACCTTCCTGTTATTTATTTATTTGTCATTTCACTTAATAGTTTTCAGGCTGTGGGCATAAAGACATTTAATTTGTATGGCTACAGTAATTTGCACCATAGACACTGAGAAAATAAAAATGTATGCATTCATACAACAATCTAATGCTACATTCGGCATGCAATCAATCATACTGCCCTGAAAGCCCTTTTTTCTTTGTTCTATTTTAGGAAATTAAACTCTTTTGTCTTTAGAACTAAAATAAAGTTTTAAAAAGTGCCCTTTAGATTCTAACCCAAACTTTATCATAATAAACATTTATTTTTTAAGTAACCTCTTCCCTTTCTGTCTGGTTTCTCATACAAAACAAGTCAACTCTCAACAACCTATAATAAAGGAAAATGTAACATAAATGCAGAGGCAGTCTAATTGCCAACAGGTCCTTCCATTTAAAACCTTCCTTGGATACTGGGAATGCCCTAACAGTTGCTTATTAACTAGAAACCATCCTCCTTCACAAAGATATGAGAGTACAAATTGTATGTGTTGTGGCATGCACTGAGGTTGGCAGAAAGAAATAGAATTTTCGAACATAGGCCAAAGATCGTAAGAGGGCAGGAATAAAAAACCATGGAGACCAGAAGGGGGAGGGGGAACACGACCACAACAACCTCCTACAAAATGACAAACAATGGGTGCAAATATCAAACAATGAGATCCATATGGACATATGTTACACCATGTTAACATTACAAAATATGCTAACATGATACGAGAACATCCTAACCAGATCATAATTTCTAAGAGTTATGAAATAATCCCTTACTATACTCAGCAGTACACACAACTTATTAGATTACTGGGTTTTATTTGACTCTTCATATTTCAGGAGTGGGGAGAAGAAAATAGCATCAGAAGACAATATAAATGATAAAAATAAAATTTCTTGTTTGGGGTGGTGATATGGGAAAGAGAAGGCTTGAAGAAAATAAAGTATGCAGCTTGAAGAAAGAACCTGAAGGATGAAAAATTTGTATGCAAACAATTAATTTCACCTCCACTAAGGTAAAGGGACAAACATATATAAAGGTTTAACTTTTTAACCTTATTTTAGTCATAGGTCTATGTTAACACAAATAAGTAATTCCCAATAAAACTGCAAACATTATCCACAGAAGAGATTTCTCCCTTTCTTCAAGTTAATACTCGAGGTGGCATCTGGTGGTAATAATGATTGTGTGAACAGCCAATGAAAATTAAGTATGCTTAAAAACATTTTTTTTTCCTCTGTAAGGCTAAGAATCTGAAATGGTTTATTAAGTGGAAGATACTGAAGTTATAAAATCTCTTTCACTACTGACTTAAAGACAAATTAACTTTGTATTTAAATACATATAAACAAAGCCACAACCTAACCATAATAAGAAATCCTATGAGCCCATACAATTTTCCCTCTTTGTCCTAGTTTCTTTTTTGCTGGGGAGAGCCGTTGTGGGATAATAATAGCAGGAAATAAGGTGGAGCAGCTGCACAGGCAAGATGAGGTACAGTGCTGTGTTTCACCTCCATTCTCATCTACTGCTGGTGAGGTCTCACTGGAACTCAGATTAGCTGTTTCGGGAACCAAAGCAGTTATCAAAACCTCTGGGATCAAAATTTGCCCCTCCCCCCATCCCAAACCTTTTGGGGCCTCTGGCAAGATTCAGGTAATAGTAGCAGAAGAACCCAAGATGAAGAGATTTCTAGTTATTTGGGAAGAGGAGTGTGTGTGTACATGCACATGTGTGTGAAAGGATGTTTACTCTAATGCTAGCAATGTTGTGCATGTAGAGAAAACGATGTGGAATGGAGGCCAGGTTTTGAACTAGATGGCTTCTATTTTAGTGCCACAAATCTATGGAAATAATCCACGTGAGCGAATTATAAAGAGAAGAAATGAGTACCCTAAATTTTTATGGTAATATAAAATATAGCTCACTGAACTTCATGTTGTTGCTATTTCACTAATAAAAAAACCGTCTAACTAATGGCAATAATAATTAGTCTCTCAAATTTCCCTTTTCAGGTCAAAACATTATATCATTATTGCAAAAACCATTACACATAACAATATAATGATAAGTGGGTAATACATGTATCTTTCTTTTACAGAGGGAAATGACACAAAACGATCAGGTTTGCTTAATATTAAAATGTGCATTAAAGACCATTTTTTCGGGTGCCTGGGTGGCTCAGTTGGTTAAGCAACTGCCTTCAGCTCAGGTCATGATCCTGGAGTCCCAGGATCGAGTCCCGCATCGGGCTCCCTGCTCGGCAGGGAGTCTGCTTCTCCCTCTGACCCTCCCCCCTCTCATGCTTTCTCTCTCTAAAAAAAAAAAATAAAATTTTTAAAAAAAAAAAAAAAAAAGACCATTTTTTCTAGTTATTCTATTAAGTTAAAACATCTCTTCTTTGCTAAGAGTCAGAAGGTCCAAAACCATGAGCAAAAGTTAGCATTCCAGTTCCCTTTACCATCTCCTGCACAGTTTGGATAGAAGGCAAAGCTTTAACATTGTAATACAGGTGGTACCTCAATGCAAGTTAACAGATATACTCTTGGAAAACTGAGTTCAAACCAATTATCTCCAAAAATCAAATTCTCTTAAAGTATATTAAGTATTTAAAAGAACCTTAGCATATACTTCTTTATAAAAGAATCTTTTTTAATCCAAATAACTGCTATTTAATTTGTAATGTGAATGCAATTCTTTTATACATATTTTTTTAAAAGAACTGGCATACATGTACTTTTTGACATTTATTTTAAAGATTTTATTTATTTATTTGACAGAGAGAGAGAGAGACAGCGAGAGAGGAACACAAGGAGGGGGAGTGGGAGAGGGAGAAGCAGACTTCCCGCTGAGCAGGGAGCCCGATGTGATGCAGGGCTCGATCCCAGGACCCTGGGATCATGACCTGAGGCAAAGGCAGACGCCTAACGACTGAGCCACCCAGGCGCCCCTTGACTTTTATTTTAAAAGTAACTAAAAATAGGGGCACCTGGATGGCTCAGTCAGTGGAGCATGCACTCTTGATCTCAGGGTTGTGGGTTCCAGCCCCACCATGGGTGCAGAGATTACTTAAAAATAAAATCTTAAAATAAATAAATAAATAAAACTAACTAAAAATACCATTTAGGACACTGACTGGTTTAACATTTTAACAAAAACTTCAAAAATGGGCCAAACTTTGAAATATTTCATTGTGATTTTGCTTAAAGGGCCAGGTAACTGACAAATCTCTTCCAACTCCATGATTCATATTATTCTAATAAGCTAGATGCAACCACCCCACTTTCTGCTGGGAGCTGCCTACAAATGTATCAAACTAGGTTGTGCCTAACCTAAAAAGGGGGGAGGGCACCTTGGGAGTAATTTCCAGGGAATATCAGGTTCTCCAGAAAGTAGGGATGAGACAAGTAAGTAGCCTTTTTTCAGTTAGCATTTTATATGATGGCAATCCAACACACATATCCTGCAGGGTGTTCTCCATATTATTGGTCTAAAACTGGAGCTAACAGGGGCACCTGGCTGGCTTGTAGGTAGAGCATGTGACTCTTGATCTTGGGGTTGTGAGTTCAAGCCCCACACTGGGTGTAGAGATTACTTAAAAAAAAACAAAATCTTAAAAAATAAAACAAAATAAAATTGGAGCTAACAGTATGCAACTCTTTCACAAAGCTAAACAAATTATTCTACCTATTCTGGCCTAATTCCAATCTAAATAATATATATATTGAAACATAAAAGTTTTATTCAGATAAAATATTCTTTTCTATTTCTTAATGAGAATTCAGCTGTCAGATGCTCTAGAACTGGTTTCCTCAGGAGGTGACTTGTATTTAGGAGGGTGGAGGGCATAGGATTTGTTTTCTTTTAACCTATACAAAGCTTTAGTTTTTTATTTTTCTTTGGAGGAGGCAATGGGTCCCTACCCTATTATATTCAGGGATATACTAAATTTGGGGTTAAGAGTATATAGTTGGCACAAATTCAATGCTCGAGTGGGAACTATAAATGATTTCTTTAATTGTATGCCAAACTGAATAATCTCCCAGGGAAAAGAACCTCCTCCTCCTGCCTTTCCTACCTCTTGCCCCTCCCCCAGCAACACTGCCTCCCCGCTGTGTAAAGAGCCCTTTGTCCTGCCCCGCACTTATCTAGCTGTTTGGCCATATTGACAGGCCAACTAAAAGCATAATAAGGGAGTCAGTCTGACATAAGCAGCTGGCAATTTGAAACAAAAATCTTCCTTTTCTACTCAGACCAAATCCTGCTGCAGAAGTCTCAGGCTCCTCCCATGCTTCCATCTATTTTTCAAATAGAGCAGCAAGGAATTCGTCATTCTCCCTTGATTAGGTAGCACATCAAAAACTTGAATCCCCAGACAGAAACAAAGTCTTACAAATTCCTATATCCACTGCTTATTTTATGATTCATAACACAGGCCAAAGAGTATCCCCAGGTCGGTGTATATACATAACCAACATAGCTAAGGAAATGATTACTACTTCAATTTGCCATCTAAACTCCGAAAATTCTCAGACTACAAGGAAGACAGAAAAGCACAGAAGAGAAAGAGGTCAGACCAAACCAACACTCATATACATAAAGCAAAACTCGCTAATAGTCTTAGTGTTTTAACAATACGAAGATACTATTCCAATAAGCAAAAAATTCCTTTTCCTTGTGTTTATATCAAAGATACTTAATGTGACCCTTACATCTCTCCCTGAGGTATTCAGCAAACAAAATCAATATGATGGAAAAACTGAGTGAGACAGGATGGGATTACATATTCCTTGTTCAGTGAAGGGTCCTATAAAGTAGGCTGAGATTTAGCGTCATTGTTTCTTTATCATCTCTCATGGTTTCCTTCACCAAGTGTTAAGAGCTTTTTCTAAAGTGATGCTTTCTAACAGGAACCCCCCCCCCATTACTGGATATCAATTTAGAACTGAATATACAATAGGACACTTTTCATAAGATTCTAAATGATTTAATAAAATATATATTGATAAATGAAAGAAATGGTATTCTATCTTTCATGAATTTCTCTGAATCTTTACCACAAGAGAGATTAATTACTACAGCAAGTGAAAGGTTCAAAGTGCCATTTCATCACATATTTTGGAATTTTTGGCAGTAAGGAATGGTACCAATTCTTGTCTATCACAGATGCGTTACACTTATTTTCTAAGGACTGCGTCTGAAAGGGTTTTTTCCCAAGTAGATTCCACACCCAGCATGGAGCCCAACGCGAATGCGGGGCTTGAACTCACGACCCTGAGATCCAGACCTGAGCTGATATCAATCAAATGGGAAGCTTAAGCGACTGAGCCACCCAAGCACTCCTGAGAGAATGTTTTTAATCAAATTATAAATAACTACCAGTTGTATTACTAAATATACATTATCTTACACATTTTACAGAGTTCAAAGTAAGTTTTGTCTTAAAGAAAATATCCCTATCAGTAAGTTTTAGTTTTCAATACCTGGAAGTTTTCTGATAAGTAAAATTCACTGCTAAGCCTTTTAGTTTCACACTGAGCTGACAAATCACCACAGCTGAACCAGAAATTAGAAGAAAATTTTATTCTAGATCATAATCCAATTTTCAGTAATAAGATGTATCCGATGATTGTTGTTAACTATGGCCTCATGTTTCATTAAGTTATTTCAACACGAAGAGGATAAGGCAAGAGCGGTTGTCTGCACATCTCCATTTTGCACTATATTATTTTCCTGTCCAAAAGCAAAAAATGAGACGTCAACCCTCCACTAGAAAGACCACAATAAGTTCAGAAAGTATTTAAGTTCCTAGACACAAAACAGGATCAGAAGATACAAAAATTTTCAAGGATACTGGTTAAATAAATCCTATGAAAAGGGCCTCTATGATCTTTCAGAAAATGATTACATCAAGATCAAAGGGTTCCAAACAATAGAAAATACAAGTGAAAAAGCAATTATTTTATCAGTAACTTTCATATTATGTAATAACTTAAACTAAAAGACATTTACATTTATATCTAAGCTATGTTAAACAGCGAGTATGAGTGAAACCATCTTTATTTGATATGGCACCTTTTATATGTAATACTAATAAGAATAGAACCACCTAAAATATTATTCATTAAAGGTTCTATTTCATTAGTCTGTTTGTATCACTGAGAAACAATGCAAGCCACATTTGTGAATGACAAAACTCATTTCCATTCTTTTTGGTTCCCTGCCACAAATGCCAGAGTCAGATTACACATTATAGATGATTGTGGGATTTAAGTACATTTACATGAAACTGAAAATATCAAAATTCTGGGGGAAAAAAATAGGATGCAAAAGTCTTGGAGGGGTAGGGGGAAGAAAACACATTGACATCTGTTAGATACTATGGAAGTGGTGGTATATTTGGGTGGTGGTTTTCCTTCAAGTACTTCCATATTCAACAAACTGTTCTGCCTAATCAAAGATCTGCCTAATGTGCAAGAGCTGTGGGGGAAGGGGAGACCACATAAGGGGCTCACAGGCTATCTTTTCAAGTATCCTGTACTCTAGACTTACTCGATTTCTGAATATTCCTTCTGGTCCATCCTTTATTTCAAATGGATCATGGCGAAACATACATCCTTGTGATCTTACAAGACTACACCCAACACATATATAATGAATCAATTTTATAGGTCAAACGCCAAAGAAATAATATAATCGAGAAAAGTCTATAGTAATACAGAAATAAAGAAAATACTTCTGAGATTTATATTTAGAAATCATTCCAAAAAGAGTTCTTTTTAGAGTTTACAATTCCAAATGTAGTAATATGTTTAGCAAAACATCTATTCAATAAGGTATATGTGGCCTAAAAACTGGAGAGAAGGAAGGAGGCAAACAAACAACAAAATATCAAAATTAATTCAATAATTAAAGGGATGGAGGAAACCTGTCAGTTGCAGAAAAAAGAACTGATTTTTCCCATTCTGGTTCTCTGGAAGATCCTTAAATTCTTATTACTTTGGTTTTAAATGGATTGAAAAATTAAGACTCTAACAGAACTTTCAGACCTATCCAAGCACAAATCCTCAGATAAAAACTGAAAATCTGCCCCCCCCAAAAACAAAAACCAAACAAGAAGAGTCTTTAACTGTGATCCATTTTCCAGATGCTGATATCCTTAAATGGGTAGAAGGTTATGAATTGCTAACTCTCATCTCCCCACCAATAAAATGCAAACCAGCTCAGCAGTCAAAATTCCCAGGAAAGCAAGGTTTCTTCTTAGTCCTGAAGCAGCCATCGCCTAAGTGCAGCTCCCTGCAGCCAACAGCATTAATGGACGCTGCACTGCTGTCCTTCCCTGGAGACAGCAGCCAGCACTACTCAAGCTTCTCACGTAGCAACCAGAGCTCCAAAGCCAGCAGCTGCTGCTGCCTTGTATACTCACCCCTGTGATCCAACCCAAAGGAACAACCTTCTCCTTACCCCACCCCCACTCCTTACACACTCTTTTTTCTTTTTTTTGAACCAGTGCTCCATGCCAGAAGGGCTGGAATTATGCTTTTAGAAATAAACAATCCTAAGGTCACCCTTTTAGTTTTAAACCAAGACCTTTTACTAAAAAAATCAAAATTCACCAAATAAATTCCAAATATCCATTTTTAAATTAAGCCAGTGATTTAGGAGTGAAGATTAAGTTTTCATCTTTAAAAGGCCAATTTTCAAAACACTCTCTTTATAGTCAAATTTAAATTTGCAGCTAGAGACAGAGCCTTGTGTCTTGTCTTATCAAAGGACATAATTCATTTTTCTATACATAATGACAGTGTGAGTAACCCTTGAAGACTCTAATCCCATAACGGGCCAGAATTTGGGGCTATAGAAGAAAACTAATGACCCTCCTGAGAAAACTGGAAGAAATCCAATAAAAAAAAAATCTCCTGTGTCCTCCAAGAGGCCCAGAAACCTCTGATTAAGTGAATATTCTTGCTTTACTCCTAGCTCACATCCACATTCCACACATCTAAAATTACCATTTACAACTTTTCTCTTAGAATGACCTAAAAACATTAATGACATAAAATTAACCATCAAGAAATTTTCCCAAATAAGATACACAAACATTCTCCTGAAAATCTCTAAACACTCAACTCAGCTGGATCCTCCCCAATCAAAAGTATAGCTATGTAACATCTGCCCAACAACAACAAAAAATGTAAATATGACCTTGATCACAAATATGTCATTTAAAAGCAACTTGTTTAGTCAAGTTATAAAGGAATTTAGCAGAGAACCTGGGGACTCTTTCAGTACTATGACCACGGAGAAAACTGGAGAAATGAACTAAAGTACAGACAAAGCCCAATGGAACCCTGAGCTCTGGGTAAGAAATGAGTTACTGGTGAACACATTGCACAAGTAACATGAGAAAGCAGAAAATGCAGGTCATCCACGCACCCCTGACCCAGACCAGCAGAGCTGGCTGCAGCATCAGTATCCAAGGGAAAGACCAGTTATTCCTACGAAGTGAGACCAGCAAAGGCGCTCTATAGAATAAATTAGCATAGAAGGGGCTTTCCCAACAGTTCAACTTTCCCTCTCACGCGATTCACCTACTTATAAAACCAGGGCTTTTTCTTACCACCATTCACCTCACATCCCTGGCTTCCACGCAGAGAGAAAGGGAATTCATAAAGGGTAAATTTTTCTGCTTTTAAAGACGTTCTCAAATGATCGCTCTCCACGCCCAAGGCAGGAAAAACGACACAATCTGGCTCAACTCCAAGCTCGAACCCTACAAATTCAATGAGGCTATCTCAGATACTGGGGCATACGCCACTGAGAGCCCAAGAATGTGAAGTGGGGGTGGCGAAGGTAACGTCTTTAGTGTGGGAAAAGAAGCAATCATCTGAGATGGGGACCCAAGAACGAGACTGAAGGCGTCCAGGAACATTATGGAGGGGGGGATCGAGGCCCCCCCCCGCCAGAGATCAGAGTTGTCACAAGGCCGCGCGAAAGGGGGTGGGGGTGGGGGTTAGGGGAGAGGGAGAAAAAGTATGCCTGTGCATTTTTACAGGAGGGCAGGGAGAGGCCTATCCTCAAGTAAAAGGTAAACGTGGAGTAGGCAGTTCCCAGGAAAAGGGGTGAAGAGGCGTGGGGGAGGGGAAGCGTCCTGACCCAGGAAAGGCATGAAAAGGGTAGTGGGGTCGACTAGATTACGAAGGGGGCCTCTCTCCCTGGGAAAGAGGGGTGCAGTGGTGTGGGGGGGGGCAGCGAGGGGGATGAGAAGGGACAGCATCCTCCTGTGAAAAGCCTGGGGAGGGCCAGGCCCACGTCCCGAGAGCGAGCGCGGGGAGACGGAGGAGGTGACCCTTCCCCAGGGCCCGGTCGTGAGGATAGGTCTCTCTTTTCTGTCGGACCCTTACCTTGTCCCAGGCGCTGCCGGGGCCTGGGCCCGGGCTGCGGCGCACAGCACTCCCGGGAGGCAGCAGGACTCGAGTTAGGCCCAACGCGGCGCCACGGCGTTTCCTGGCCGGGAATTGCCCGTGCCCGTGAAGTGGGGGTGGGGGGCAGAAAGGCGGAGCGAGCCAAAGGCGGGGAGGGGGAAGGGCCAGGGAAGGAGGGGGGGGGGCCGGCACTACAGTGTTGGCGGACTGGCGGGACTGGGGCTGCGTGAGTCTCTCAGCGCAGGCGGGCGGCGGCCGCCCCTCCCCCGGCGGCGGCGGCGGCGGCGGCAGCTCACTCAGCCCGCTGCCCGAGCGGAAACGCCACTGACCGCACGGGGATTCCCAGCGCCGGCGCCAGGGGCACCCGGGACACGCCCCCTCCCGCCGCGCCATTGGCTTCTCCGCCCACCTCCCCGCACCCATTGGCCAGTTCGCCGCCAATCAACGGAAGCCGCCGGGGCCGCCTAGAGAAGAGGCTGTGCTCTAGGGCTCCGGCTCCTCAGAGAGCCTCGGCTAGGTAGGGGAGCGGGACTCTGGTGGGAGAGGGGGGGGCCCGGTGGACTGAAGGGAGATGGGTGGCTGAAACGGTCTGGCTGATAGATGGGGGTCGCCTTCCCCCGCGGGAAGTCGGGAGTATAACGTTTGTTTAAGATGGAAGGGAAAGAGGTGGTCAGAGGCAGGCAAGAGTGTGGCCCGCCCTGCGGCAACCGGAGGGGGAGGGAGAAGAGCGGAAAAGGCTCGAATCCGGACGGAGCCATTACTCCTGCAGAGGGAGGAGCGCTGCCGGCTCACCTCTTGTCACTGATTGGCCGCTTCTCCTCCCGCCGTGTGTGAAAACACAAATGGCGTGTTTTGGTTGGAGTAAAGCGCCTGTCAGTTACAGCCTCGGGAGTGCGCAGCCGCCTGGGGACTCTCGCATTGCTCCCTGGGTGGGATGGGTAGGTAGATGGGGTGGGGAGAGAGCTGGAGGAGCGGGCGCGGTCGACCTCCCGCGGGGGTGGAGGGTCAGTGAAAGTGCCTCCCGAACGGGCGTCCTGCCACCCGCCCCTTCCTTGCAGGGAGTCGGTTTACCCGCCGCCTGCTCGGCTTCGGCATCTGATTGGTTGCTGAAGCCCGGGGAACGGCCCCATGCCATTGGCTCGGGTCCCAAATGAGCGAAACCACTGAGCGGGTCAGCGGGGGTGGGGGGGAGGCGGTCGTTGGTACGGTCCTTCCCGAGGCCCAGCGCCGCAGTGTCTGGCCCCGCGCCCCTGCGCAACGTGGCAGGAAGCGCGCGCTGGAGGCGGAGGCAGGCTGCTGGGCTGAGGCTTCTGGGTGGCGGCGACCGCGGCTCCGCCCCGGGCGTCCGCCGCCTGAAGGACGAGACAAGCCGGATCTGCTCTCGGACTCGCGGGGGTGGGGGAAAGAGCGGGGGTCGGTCTTGCTGGTTTGTGGGAGGGAGGTGCATGTTCTCCAAAAATCGGCGCGAGCTGCAATCCTGAGGGATCTGCAGTGGAGGAGGCGGAGAGAAGGCCGCACCCTTCTCGGTAGGGGGAGGGGAGTGCCGCAATACCTTTATGGGAGTTCTCTGCTGCCTCCTGTCTCCTAAGGACCGCCCTGGGCCTAGAAGAATCCCTCCCTCCCCCGCGATCTCGTCATCGCCTCCATGTCGAGTCGTTCCTTCTCGACTGTGGGCGGGACTCTCTTGCCCAGGCTTAACCTGGTGTCTGGGCGTTGTCCTGCAGGGAATTGAGCAGGTGTTAAGATGTCTCTCTTCCCACAGACTTGAGTTTGTGTCACAAAGTAATTATAATAGGGGTGGAGGAGGGAAATGGGAGTCCAAGCATTCACCTCGGGCTGATTTTAAGCAGCAAGACTTCGTGTTATTACTAAAGATCCTTTTTGTAGTAATTTTCCTGTAGATAAAGGGGAAATTAAAGGCATGATCATCTGAGTTTTTTACTCACCCCATTTGAGAACCTTGCTGGCACCACCAAAGTATAGCATTTTAAATTAATCTCAAAATTTTAGGCCCTTTCCTTGCATCCCTAGGGTTAGGGATCTTAGCAACTCGCACTCCTACTTTGAGCCCATTTTGCATTTGTTGTACTTGCTCTTTCAATCCCCAGACATAGCAGTGGCTTTCTCCTCTCCTGTTTTTTGCAGCCCGGTGAGTCATGAAACCAGACTGATCGGTTCTACTGCCAATTAAGGCTACCCAGTTTGAGGTGAGGCCTCACTCTTACCCAGTAATGCATTTATTCCTCCTTGAATGTTTACCTTGTTTTACACTTTTTTTCCTCAGCTAGGATTCTACCTCTTGATCCTCTTCACAGTCCAGGTGACTTTGATTACTGCCTTACTGAAAATCGGATATGAGGTTCAGCAACATCTGTGTTTTACCTCCTTTGAATAACTCTCAATCCATCTTTTTATTTCTGTTCTCATCAGTTAGTAACTGGGCTCGATTGCCATAATGCTGATAGCCTCCAAACTGGTGTCTCTGCCTCTGGTATCATCTTCTGATCCATCTAACATGTTGCTGAGACAATTGTCCCAACATACACATAGAGCTGAAAATGACTGATGCAACTCCTTTACTAGCTCCTTACCTATTTACAGGATGAATTCCATCAACGTGAAGGTGATATACAAGGCCCCTCAATGGGCTAACCTCTTTTCTTAACAGCTTTTTTTTTTTTTTTAAAGATTTTATTTACTTGACAGACAGTGAGAGAGGGAACACAAGCAGGAGGAGCGGGAGAGGGAGAAGGCGGCTTCCCACGGAGCAGGGAGCCCGATGTGGGGCTCCATCCCAGAACCCTGGGATCATGACCTGAGCCAAAGGCAGTTGCTTAACAACTGAGCCACCCAGTTACCCCTTAACAGCTTTTTCATTTGCTACAATTTTTTACCTATACTTCAAACATTACCTCTCCAGTCATACTGAATTGATTGTTTACCCAAATCATAGTGTCATTGTCCTCTTTGTAGGCTGGTTCCTTCTGGAGTGGCACCCTTACTCTGGTGCTCCTTACTCTTGAAGACGGTTAAGACTCAAATACCGTCTCCTCTATGATCTTGCCTTCTGTGATCTAGTCTTCCTATAAGCCAGACACCCCTAAGGAAAGGTTACCAGTGCTTTCTCCTGATCTGATAGCAGGTTGAATCAGCATTTCTCAGGTTATTGTCATTGCTTGTTTAAATTCTCTTAACTATTCTGAGCTTCTTGAGGTCACAGGTTCTTGTTAAGTCTTGGATCACTAAGCTCCTAGTGTATTCCCTGATAGCCAATCCTAAGTAAAATGGAATGAGCAACATGTGGATGTCTTTATAAAGTTTGATAGGTTATTGGTCTCTCAGAGTTTTGTATGTATGCTTCCTAGTGCTTTAGGTTAGCACTGTCCAATAGGATGTTCGGCAGTGATGGAAATGTTCTGCATTTTTGCCAACCAGTATGGTAGCCACTAACCATATATTACTGTTGAGCACTGGAAATGTGTCTACTGTGACTAAAGAACTGAATTTTCAACTTGATGTAATTTAAATTGCCACTGTGGACATTGTAGCTGTAGCCACAAACTTGTGTTGTGGGTTGCTGAATACTTAATATGCATTGATAATTTTCTCTTCATAGTGAGCAGTAAGGAAACAAAACTTGGCCCATTTAGTTTAATTTTTTCCCTGCTTGTTTAACCTATTACCTATACTACAGATGTACCTAGCTGAAAGCTAAACTGAACAAGGCATTACTAAAGCTAACCTTGACTTGGACAACTGTGTGTTTAAAAAAGCAAGTGTTGACTAGTTTGGGTTTCAAAAAAGAATGTATAATGAATTTCAGGAAAGCGGGATTTCATTAAACCATAATGGTGACAGAGGTTTAGTTAGGAATAGGACTATATCTGATACTAATGAAACCAGCCCTAAATTTCATTTCTACAGTTTTCATTTTTGGAGAAACTTGATCAGAGGAGCCAGGCCTTAGTATCATATCTTGTTAGGAAACCATCACAAAGTAAGTTGCATCCTGATAAAGTATAAATTAACAGATCTATCCTAACACCAAAATATTTTGATTTGTTAATACAGCATGTTGTAAATTTCAGTTATATTTTTAAAAGACAAATTTTTTTTTTTTACTTAGGATTTCTCAGAATATGAGACTCTTAGGATAGGAATCTTAAAACTGTCAGTGCACACAGATAGTTGGCTTGCTAATTAATGCAGATTTCCAGTTCCACAGCCAGAGATTCTGAATCCACTTAAGACAGAGGGGTGGGAGGCACTGGAATTCTGTATCATGTTCCTTATTTGCTTCTGATGTTTGGGGGCCCAGGAACCACACTGCAAATACAGCCTCTGCGCTATAGTACACCTATTTATCTGACAAAAAATGACTAAAACTTCAGAGAAACCTCTCTAATACTCTGTGTACTCTCTACTTTGTAATTTTTCCTTTCAAAAAACTGAATGGAAAAACAAGTTGAAAGGTGAAGAGTGGTAATAATAATAGTTTTGGAAACTTGCAGGTTAGATTGTTTTTCTTATAAAAGGAATGTTAAAATACTCCAGATAATTTTTTGAACAACAGTATTGCCTTTTTTGTCTTCCCACTTAAATGCATTCATCAGGGACTTATTTTTGATTCCCCAGTGCCTGTACAAAGAGCTGGATACTCAACAAATGTTGGTTTTATTAATTTATACATGAAATTGGTTTTGAAATAATAGCGAAGTCAAAAAAAAAAAAGACACAGGCTCCTTTTATGGAGAAATTTTAGGGTCATACTTAACCCAAGTCTCCTCGTTCTATTTATAAAGGAGATTGATGCATCGCGGTCTCTAAATGCATCTGTCTACTGTTGACCTCTTCCTTGGGTTTCCTGTATGAACCATTCCTCTTCCTGTGCTTCCTTCCTTGGGCTTTATTTTTATTTATTTTTTTCATAAACCAACTACTTATCTCTTTTTGAAGTAGAGCCATATTGTTTCTTATAGTTCTAGGATAAAAGTTGAATGTTTTGTAAAGGCTTTTAAATTTTTTTAGATTTGCAAAATTTGGAACACATAATGTTTGCCATATATACATAAGATATATATATATATATGTATGTATATTTTAAGATTTATTTATTTTTAGAGCGTGCGCACTCGAGGAGTGGGGGCCAAAAGGGAGAGGGGGAAAGAGGGAATCTCGAGGAGACTCCCCGCTAAGTGCAGAGCCTGACATGGGGCTTGATCTCACGACCCTGAGATTATGACCTGAGCTGAAACCAAAAGTTGGGCGTTCAACAGACTAAGCCACCCAGGCATCCCTCTGCCATTTATTTTTTATGCAAAGAGGAGGTTTGGTATATTATGCTTTGCAACTGTTAGTCCAGAATATGATAGGGGTCAGCATCACAACGGTAAGACTACTTTGACTATTTTAGGCCAATCTTAAATTCTAGAGCACTTTGTTAGGTCATATGTCTAGGAATCTAGTAACTTGGAAGGTTGAGAATTCTTGATTTTGTGTTTATCTAGTGGCATACTACTTTATAATGGAGAACTTACTTCTCCAGAAGACTTTTTTTTCTTATTCATGACTCCCCATTCTTGATGGAGTGGGTAAGAAACTGATTAGAGAACTGTTAGCATGGAATTAAACATTTATTTTATCCAAGTCAGGGTTGAACCTGATGGATTACTCCTGGTATCATGGTATATACCTTTATGGTGATAAGAGACTATTTCTGGGGTGCCTGGGTGGCTCAGTCGTTAAGTGTCTGCCTTCAGCTCAGGTCATGATCCCAGGATCCTGGGATTGAGCCCCGCGTTGGGCTCCCTGCTCTGCAGGAAGCCTGCTTCTCCCTCTCCCACTGCCCCC
>NW_022589716.1:39456560-39527685 GCF_004348235.1 Phoca vitulina | reverse complement strand
TGGGTGGCTCAGTCGTTAAGTGTCTGCCTTCAGCTCAGGTCATGATCCCAGGATCCTGGGATTGAGCCCCGCGTTGGGCTCCCTGCTCTGCAGGAAGCCTGCTTCTCCCTCTCACACTGCCCCCCCCCACCCCGCTTGTGTGCCCTCTCTCGCTGTCTCTCTGTCAAATAAATAAATAAAATCTTAAAAAAAAAAAATTATTTCTGCCTCTCTGATTGTATCTCCGAGTCATGGTCACATTCAATAATCCTGTTTTCCAGCTTTATGCCTAGAGTTCATAGTCATCAGAATTTGAGACCCTTAGGATAGGAATCTTAAAACTGTCAGTGCACACAAATAGTAAAAGATAGTTAATTTTTACCAGTTTGTCCTGATATTTAGTCACCCTGTTTTTTAGGTTTAGAGTTTTTTGTTCTTTAGCATGTTTAAGATTGGATCTTCCTGCTGATAGCAGTGACACATTTTCAGATCACGTTTATACACCTGGCTATTTTACCAACTAACCAGCCCCACTAGTGTATGGGTTCTGATCAACTCATTCAACACTCTTCACAACCTTTCCTCTTTTTACCGATCTTTGGTTAAAAATCTCTTCCCAAACTTTTATAATAAATAATGACAACATAAATCTATTGTGTACTATAGGCAAAGGCTAATGGAAACAGTTGGGTTAGAAGAAATGAACTAATAATAATCATTGAGTGCCAATTGTGTATGCTATAGTGTGCCGAACTCATTGCTAATGTATTTAGTGTGGTCCTAATATTATAAAACCCCATCTTTCAGAATAGGAAACTAAAAAAGTTGAACAACTTTTCTGTAGACACACCAACAAATTAAGGACCAGGGATTTAAACTCAGGTCAGACTTGCTTATTAGACTTGCTTATTAGTCAGTATTCCTTACCAGCATATGGTACTACCTTTCTCTAATGGAAACTTTTTTTTTTTTAGTGGAAATGGTCTTTCAGGAAATTAATCTAACTGCAGGATACCAGATGGGTTGCAGGGATGGAGAAATTTGAAGGTTCTTTTACAGTAGTCCAGACATGAGGTAATGTGGTTTGTTATAGAGTGATGGCACTCATAATGGAAAGGAAGTTAAAGGACTCAATAACTGACTGAATGTCATTCACTGAGAAGAACTGTCTCAGCACAAACTTCTCAAGGAAACCTTTCTTGATGCCCTTAGCTCCACTACATTGGATCCCTCGCTTGAATGTTGTCCTAGTACTTCTGACAATCATAATTAAATTAGTAATTGTGTAATTGGAGATTTCCCTACTTTTTCAGGTTGCTTCTTGAGGGCAGGACAGTGCTTATTTATGGCTGTCTGTTGCCTAAGCATAGGGAGGTCTTCAGGGATAAAACTTAGTAATACTAGGATGATGTTATTTACGTTATTTACCCTTTCATCTTATTCTCATAAGTGTGCAGGGGCTACATGATGTGTGATGACATCACTGATATTAATCAAGTGGTGCAGTATATTCTTGAATTATCTAGAATTTCCTTAAGTGGTACATTTAGGATATGAATATTTATGTTTTTAGAAATTAACTTAGTGTTTAGGTTATATCTTCTATAAACCTAGCAACCCCCAATATTGTGCAATTGTTACTTTGAAATCCTGTAGCTCTCTTTATGCCTAAAACATAAATATAAGTATATTCTGTTGTCTTGCTGCAGTGTTTTAAATATTTACTTAAAATATGAAAAAAGAAATTCTTAAATATTAGTACAACTTTTTTTTTTAGAATTTAATAACTTTATTCTAAAATAAACCAATTTATATTTTCCTAAAGAATGGATCATTGGTGGGGCACCTGGCTGGCTCAGTCGGTAGAACATGCGACTCTTGATGTCAGGGTTGTAAGTTTGAGCCCCATGGTGGATGTAGAGATAACTTCATAATGAAAAAGATTTAAAAATAAAAGAATGGATCATTGGCTTTAAAAAAATTATGACTACTTGTTCAACCTACAGCCACCATCTATGTCTAAAAATGCTAAAAATAAAAAAATAAAAATAAAAATGTTAAAAAGGTTAAACCAATATACACCAGACTTCTCTCACAGGAAGAATCAACTCCAAAGAAACTATAAGAAAGAGCTACTGTAGTATCTTAAAGGGTAAGTTACTGTATGACATTGCTGGAGAAACAATACACAGTTGGGGCGTCTGGGGTGGCTCAGTCAGTTCAGCATCTGACTCTTGATTTTGGCTCTTGTCATGATCTCAGGGTCCTGAGATCGAGCCCTGCGTCAGGCTCCCTGCTCAATGGGGAGTCTGCCTGAGATTCTCTCTCCTTGTCCCTCTACCTCTGCCCCTCCCCACTCATGCTCGCTCTCTCTCTCAAATAAACGTCTTTAAAAAAATTACACAGTAACTGAGAAATTTTACAAAAAGCTGTATTACACAGGGCGCCTGGGTGGCTCAGTTGGTTAAGCGACTGCCTTCGGCTCAGGTCGTGATCCTGGAGTCCCGGGATCGAGTCCCGCATCAGGCTCCCTGCTTGGCGGGGAGTCTGCTTCTCCCTCTGACCCTCCCCCCTCTCATGCTCTCTGTGTCTCATTCTCTCTCTCTCTCAAATAAATAAATAAAATCTTTAAAAAAAAAAAAGCTGTATTACACAGTGGACATTGCTGATTGTCTGCCGGATGAGAAGTAAAAATCATGGCAGTGTCATTTGTTTAACAATACATTGTCATATTAAACATGTACAGACATAAAGTCTGCATTAGTATCTAGTCTGTAGAAGTATATTTAAACCTTAGAAGTGGATGAACCTACAAAAATGGCTGGGCTTATTTTCCATGTATTTGTCCTGCATCAGCTAGTCAAAGAGACTTCTGTCAAAGCTTGGCAAACACATGCCCTGAAACAGTTAAAAGTGTTGAGTAGCTTTTTACTATTTTTTTAAATTTATTTTTAAAAAGTAATCTCTACACCCACTGTGGGGCTCAAACTCACAAACCTGAGATCAAGAGTTACATGCTCTACCAACTGAGCCAGCCAGGCACCCTTTGAGTAACTTTTTAAAATCCCCCGTTTTATACTGATGTTTTCACTAATGGTGAGAAAGCAAAAGTTGGTAAAAGTGCTGGCACCTTGGCATTATTAATCAAGGCAGTGGTACCGAAGTGTAGTCATTGTTTACGGCCATGCATTTGCAGGGTAAGGGGAGGGGCAGTAGCAGTTCCACTTAAGAATGTCCTTGTGAGGGACACATGGGTGGCTCAGTTGGTTAAGCATCCGACTCTTGGTTTCGGCTTACGGTTGTGGGTTCGAGCCCTGCATCGGCTCCATGCTCAGCACTAAGTCTGCTGGAGATTCTCTCCCTTGTAAAAACATTAAAATCATTTTATGAAATCCGGACCTTTAGTATGTAACTTTAGTATGAGTGATGAAATAGAAAGTTTGCATGTAGTACTTCAGCTACATGTTTAAAGTACAGTGGTTGTTTCAAGAAAAAACACTCAGGCAACTGAGCTGCAGGCTGAATTAGCTATTTTCTTTTCACAGCATTTTTACCTAAATGACTGTCAAAGTTGGCTATCTGGCAGACATTTTTGCAAATACAAAGAAAGTGTACCTTTCAAGGAAAACAGTTGATAGCAGTTAATGACAAAACTCAAACTCTCAAGTGAAAATTAGAATTTTGGGAGAAGTTGTATCCAGTCTCAGGAGCTTCACATCTTCCTAATACTTAAAAGGACTTTTTTTTAAGATTTTGTTTACTTTTGCAAGAGAGCACACATGCACACAAGCAGGGGTGGGAGGAATGGGCAGAGGGAGAAGCAGACTCCCCACTGAGCAGGGAGCCCATGCAGGACTCGATCCCAGCACCCTGGGATCATGACCTGAGCTGAAGACGGATACTTAGCTGACTGAGCCACCTGTTCCCCCCCACCACCACCTTTTTTATGAGCTAGGTGGTGATATTAAGCTAATTTGCACATATTATATAATGAACTGGGCCAACATTTGGGAGATTTATATAACTTGGTGAACCAGTATTTTCCAAATGACCAAATACATGAAATGACAAAAATTGCAAATAAGTAATATCTCAACCAATACAGAAGAGAAACAAAAATCCAGCTGCCTTCTATTGAGGCAGACATTTGAGAGAAATGAATTGCAAAAAAGAAAAGAATATTACTCTGTTAAATAAAGTTACTTCCATGAAAATGTTAACATGAAGCATTTATTACTATTTTAAATTTTTTCTCAGTTTTAATTTCTAATGTGGAAATTAAGAATTTGGGCTTGAGAAAAACTAACATAACCATTCTCTTTTTTAGTGAAAATGCTTTTATCAAAGAAAGTATCACTGAATAGCTACTAGCTTCACAACTGATTAGCATACTTGTTAGCCTTGAGACAAAAGTATAAGGGTGACAGTGGTAGGCCTCTTATAAACAATGATAAAGTACCAAGGTACAATAATTTGATTTTTCTCATAGAATTTTCAAACCTTCACCGTATCCCCCTGAGATTCCCACATAACCTCTCACCTAAACTTCTTGGGAAAGGCTAGGCAGAGAATAAGGGTGTCTGTCTTTTTCTATGGCTAGCTCACTAACATTTAATTTCCAACTGCCCAATAGTTACCCTTGTATGTCTCACCTCAAACATGAACATATATTGACCCATATGATGGGTCAAGTACAAATTTGGTATACTTAAAAACTAAGCCAACACGTAAAAATACTATTTGTTTAGCAAATATTAAATGCCCACTTTGGCAAGTACTCTGCCAGGCACTTGGTAAACAGTGGTGAAAACAGACATGGTCCTTTTACCTTCCACTTCTGCCGATTACGGGCCCAATAGTTAAAGGTTTAAATGGTTTATTAAGAGGTGAAAGGGGCGCCCGGGTGGTTCAGTCGGTTAAGCATCTATCTGCTTTCGGCTCTCAGGCCATGATCCCAGGGTCTTGGGATTGAGCCCCATGTCAGGCTCCCTGCTTTGCCTCTTCTCCTTTTGCCATGCTCTCTCTCTCAAAAATCTTAAAAAAAAAAAAAAAAAAAGAAAAGAAAAGGTGAAAGATGGTTTTATGGTGAACCCAAAATAGTTCTTTTGGGTGTGTTTTCTGATGTTAAAAACTCCAGTCTAGGATATAAAACCCTTATAAGGGGCGCCTGGGTGGCTCAGTCGTTAAGCGTCTGCCTTCGACTCAGGTCAAGATCCCAGGGTCTTGGGATCGAGCCCCGCATCAGGCTCCCTGCTCAGCAGGAAGCCTGCTTCTCCCTCTCCCACTCCCCCCGCTTGTGTTCCCTCTCTAGCTGCGTCTTTGTCAAATAAATAAAATCTTTAAAGTAAAAAATAAAAAAAATAAAACCCTTCTAAGTATCTTGCTTTTAATTCATGCTGAAGTCTGGGGTAGTAGTAGTAGATCAGAAACCAGACTAGGGCTATGCTGCTAATGTGAACTCTTCTTTCAAAGAAAAGGATTATGTCCTTTTATTCTAAATGTAAGATATCTAAAATTAAGGTATTGAGTAGTACACTGAAAATCTAAGCTGAGTAGAGCCTGAAACTCCCAGATAAACTCTGAATATTGTAAAGAATTGCACATGTACCTCAACTAGTATTTGTCCCAGGGAGGCACCATTTTTTACAAGGACTTCATTTCATTTTCCACAGTCAGAAAGGACTTTATGCAACTAGAAAAACAGCTAAATATGAATACAGATCCAAGAGAGAATTCTCATGAAGTTTTTTTTTTCTTAAAGACTTTGAGAGAATCTGCAATTCCTCTGATCAATCCTAATCTTCTATTTTAGTTTTATATATTTTAATAACATGCATATTTTAATTTTTAAGGCAGATGGTAAACTTTCCAGTTGGTCTGGTGAGATTTCTTGTCAGGGGGCAAACACTACTCACAAAATGGAATGCTTCATTTTATTAAGGGTGAGGTAAAACCAACTTGAGAAACTATAAAGAGCAAAGCTGCACAGGCAATGTAGTATAGCCCAAAATGTTTTGATTATGTTCTCTTCCTTTCCATTAGGCCAGGGTAGCTTTCTACCTGCTACAACGGAAAACAGGAACTGCTATGAAGCCTGAAAATAGATACTCAAAACCCAAATCCTAGGGCATTTTAGTAGGCTTAGGATCTTGAAAGCATTTTAAGTAGTAACTGCCCGGCTCTTCAAAAAGAGCTCCAAAGCTCTGCTTCAGAACTTCAATTCCATTCACACCTTTTGCTAACAAAGGTGAAGAGCTTTAGACCAGTTTAAACTGCAAACTGCAATTTTATTAACACTGTTTTTCTCTCAAACCAAGTTCTTCATGCTGACATTCCCAGTGTTAGGAGGCACAAATACCATTAACCATCTTCATTCTTTGCATCACCAAGGAGTTCTTTCCCTATCTTGTTCTGAAGGATGAACAAAAGCTTGAGGTGTACGTTTCAGAAGATAAACTGCTGCATGAAGACCCCCTATGTTCACCCAGACAGTATGTACCTTCCGCCAAACATGTCCCATTCCAGATAATGCCTGTGTATACACAAAAAGGACAGAAGTAATTAGCAGACAATCTGTAGACCAACCAGCAGTGTAGTTGGTAGTAATAAACTATGGGGGAAGAGAAAACAAATCCTACTCAAACTAATTTCCCTAAGTTTAAGTAAAAGATCCTAACGTTGCCACAGGGTGAATTTTGGGGCTAATTTACAGCACCTTGGTAAAGCATTTCTTGTCCTGAGTAAGTAGTGCAGCTCGGCCTGTCCCTGGTCTACAGACACGGCTCATCTCCTGTAGGCAAGCTGGATAAAGGTTCCAGTTTCTCTTTTTGGAGCCCATCCTATAAAAGAAGGTCCAGTGAATCAAACACTTAGTAGATAAACATCTAGAACTATATGAAATGAGAAATTAAAAACTCATTACAATAAGAAAATGCTAAAACCTAAAAAAATAGTTGCCCTTTAGAAGCCAGGGCTTTGCCATTATATGCCAATAAAATGAGTAATCTGACTTATTAGTAAACGGCTTAGAAATATGAAACAGATGAGCAGGGCACCTGCATGGCTCAGTTGGTTAAGAAATATGAAACAGATGAACTGGCTACAAAACAGTTTTTTGACAACTATAATAGTTATATAAGTTGTCCTCTTAATGACTGTAATAAACAGATTACATAAACCAAACCAATGATGAGAAAACATTTATTCTGAGAATTAGAACCAAGTTTTCCTCAGCCTTTGTGAAGTATCCTGTAATTCAGCAATGGGCCAGGAAGTGGATTAACCTGTGATGGTCAGGACCAAAATGTAGTTAATTCATGAGTTCTCAGAAGAAACAAAATGGGTGAATCCATCATATAATTCTTAAGTGAAAAAGTGCTCTAAGTCTACTAAAAGGAATTGAAGATTCTGATAGAATGAGCTCTTAGAAGGTAAGTTTAACAAGTGAAGGTAAAACTCATTTTTTAAAAGCCAAGTCCCACCTTTTTCCAAATGGCATGTCTGTTACAATAATGTCCACAGAGCCAGTTCTCAATGGCAGATTGCAGATATCCCACTGAACAGCATCTATGGGCAAGCCCCAGGACACTTTGCTATGGGGACAAAGGAAATGTGCTTATTCTGAAGTATGAAATCTAAAAACATTTCTGAAGAGACTGCTATAAAATACAAAATGCTACTAAAATGACAATATCAGTGACATTAACAATAAGCAAAATTTTAAACCAAAATGTAGAAGAAATCCTAAGTTAATATGATAAAACTTTTCTAATGACAAAATCTGTAATCACAATTTAAAAAATGGTTAAGGTTGGTTTCAAAAGATGTCTGGTTTCATCTACAATTTAAGAAAATCGATTAAGGGGTAAACAAGATTGCAACACAAAGAACTACAAAAGATGACTGACAACAGTAATGAAGCAGTAAATTATATAACAGAATGTAAAACATCAATGAACACAGGAAAGAGATTATGAGGTGACACATCTAAAGTTTGGTAGATCTTTCAATAACAGGAAACCTAAAGAAACAGATACGTAAAATTAGTAAAACAGAGATACTTGTTTTAAAATTGAACATGTATCACACAATGAAAAAATAAGACAAAGAAAAAGAAGGTTGAAAAAACGTAACAAAAGAATATAAATGATACAAATCCTCCTCATTAAGGCAAAGCTGCTGATATAACAAAATACAACAGGCAATAAGGCACAGGCTAAGAATTAAAGGCAAATAAAAGATTGTGAGCAGAAATGAATGGTTATTCTATTGAGAGTTAATGAAGAATTTAAGAGAAAATGTGCAATAAAGGCAGTCACTCCATAACGGGGGAAAAAAGCGCAGATTCGAAAATAGCCATATCAATCACAATCACAGGTACCAATAACTGCAACAAAACAAGTGAACAAAAAATAGTAAAATCAAGACAGATTGATAGAAATAGTACAGGTAGAATAGACAAAAAAGGTACAGAGTGTCTGAAAAGCAAGATAAAATAGAAAATAGAAATAATTTGTTTGAAAATGTTTTATCAGGTTTCAAAAAAACTGGTGATGTACTAAGCCCCAAGAAAATTTCAATAAATACGCAACAAAATGTACCATAAAAATTAATCAATAAAATAAGTTAAAACCTTTCAACTACTTAGGTACAAAAACTGATCTAAACCCTTGCTATTCAAAGTTGGGCCACAGCCCCAGCAGCATCAATATCACCCATAAACTTGCTAGGAAACGCAAAACTCCCAAGTCCCATCTGAAACCTACTGAATCTAGTTACCAGGATCCCCAGGTGACTCATATGCACATTAAATTTTGAAAAGCACTGCCCTAAACAACTAGATCAGTGAGACAAGTACACAACCAACGATTTAAAAAAAAACCAAAATAGAGAAAATTTATCATTAAAAAAAAACCACACACAGCATGTAACTTAACAAATTTTAAAAACCTCAACAGGAAATAGGAATAAAGAAACAAGCAGTGAGCATAAAAACATAGAACAAACAGTATATGAAAGAACTAAACAAAGCACTGGTGATTCTCATCAATAAAGGGGAAAAAAATTAGCAAAGAAGAGAATAACCAACATACAGACCTAAAACAGTATGAGGCATTCCATGTATAACTAACAAATAGGAATATCTGCATCAAATAGATACATATTTTTTAAAACCACTGATTTCTATTTACAAATACAAACCTCACATTAAGGGTTATGGAGGCAGCTGTTTCTAGGTTTGGTGAGGCCAATTATGGGACAGAACCACTTCCCTGGGCTATGTATTCAGGATATGGAGCATCTGTACTTCAACAAATATGCTGACCACTACCTACTCCTGCCACTTTCTGAGAAAATAAAGGGCATCAGCAGAGGAGAACACAGAAACAATTTTATGAGGCCTCTGGTAAGAAATGGAAGACCAAGTGACATTTCAACCAATTCTTCCAAAGACAAATGAAACTGAAAGAACGGTGAAAGGCCGGCACAAGTGGCATCACTGAATGTAACCTGGAGTAGTGGGCCAGGGCTTAAGATACTGTAACAACAGATAGATTAAAAAAAACAAAATTTCCCAGACACCAATGGACTTCCAGTGCATAGACAGGATATGCTGAAGGACCTTAGAATATTTTGCTTGCAGGAGAGAGGATTTTGGAGGAGTGGGATAGGAGGAGGGGGACTCTGGGGAGCCCTTCAAATGTCTGATGTCAAGCATCGTGTGACACAGAGCTAAGATTTTTCTTTATGGATCCAATGGGTCTAAAACAAACAAATACATAGAAGGTACAGAGAGGAATTCAGTTCACTAAAAGACATGACTAGAACTCCAAGCCGTGCAAAGACGGAATTGAGAGCCTTCAGAGACAAAAGTCATTAGAGATGGTGACAGACTGAAAGGCCACTGGTCAGGATCTCCTATAGGTAATGTGAAAATGGCTTTCAGCTTTCTTCCAACTCTGACACTGCTTTAAAGTGCCAAATAATAGAGAAAGGCTGTAAACTGTAGAATTTCTACACAAATATGTAGTCATTTAGAAAAGACTATATAAAAATATTCAAAGTGTTTGAAAATTTGTAAAATTAAAATGAATCAACACATTATTTTTCCACTATGTAGCAAAAAAGATATACAAATAAGAAAAAGGAAGACAGAAATAAACAGAGTTGCATGGGGCGGGGAAATTACAGTAAAATATTTTTGTAAGTTATTTTCAATAAACGGTTTTAAAATTTAATGGTGTCTCACAGTATGTTCATTTTAGTTACAATGATGTCACCATGCACTGGGGGTATTAATTCATGAAGTCAATATGAAAAGTGATTATCTAAGTCTAAGAAATGCTACAAAATCTTTTAAATTTTTACCCTTCTTTAATTTGGCTCTTGGTCAATAAAGATGAGATGTTATTTGCTGCTCTATTCACAGCCAACGGATTATTATCACCAGCAATATGATAACAGTTAGACCATTCAGTAGCCCCCTAAAAGACAATAGTATGTATTAAAACCAAAGTATCAAACTACAAAAAACAAAAACAAAAAAACCCCCCAAAACCCAGAAATGATTAAAGGGAAAATCATTTCAATTGACTGTCAATAAACTAGACAATCCAATCCAATAATCCAATGGTTTTCTAAAGTGGTAGAATACTGCATGTTGTGAACTTTGCTATTCCCCTTGCTTGAAAAGCCCTCCTGTTCTTTCTCACTTGCTGAACTCCTATGCATCTTTCAAGACCTAGCTCAAATGTCACACTCTTTCACATCAACCCCAACTCTCTTAGCTGTCTCTCATTTGCCTCCCCAACCCAAAGCACTTTGTTACATACTCTGTCACTGCACTTGTTTTTAATTATTTCTATACCTGTCTGCCTTTCAAGAAATCTCCCTAAGGACAAGTCTCATATTTTATGCAATCCCTCAGGCAGCAGTGTTTGGCACATAGTAAGCATTACAGACCTGAAATACAACCATGGTTTGAAAAACTTAACCAAATTAAAGTGACCAACCTATACCCTTTTGTGATTACAGGATTTTATATAATCTGATATATTGGGGTATTTGAAAATTTCAAAATAAAATATAATATCCACTGCATAGGCCTTTGAATGATAACCACACGCCTGAAAAGATTCTGTAATGTTAAGTCAGAAACATGTCAACAGAACATAAATACCAATGTTACATATCATTTGTGGAATGGAGGTGACACCCTACCCTAGGCTGAACAATGTTCCATGTAGATTCACACGTTTCTGATATGAAAGCAGAGGAAGTTCTGCCCTCTGTTTAGGGATGAGGAACAAATAACTCTTCTTCCTTTGTAAACAGTAATACACCCATATCCATGAACACAAGGCTTCATCGCCTTTTCTTTTTCCCACACACTCGAGAGTGATGTAGAAGAGACCTACAGAATTTAATGAAAGCCTCTCAAGTGATTCTGATTCCCCAACACTCATTTTTTTGTCTCAATCTGTTTAGACTTTCGGCCTCTGAAAAAGATGGATTTTGTAGTACTTCCAAATTTTAAAAGGAGAACTCTAGATCACTATTTTATACTTGGGTGGACAATTCTGTATACATACTGTCAATCATTTCATAACTTCGTTCATTCTGATCATGTATCAGTATAGATTTTTCTATATTAACATTCTCATGTCTACTCTTACATGGAAATGCCTCAACCTTTTTCTATAACTTTTTGGAGGGTGGGCTCTTCTGGACTCTGTAGCTCTGTTGTATATTTCTTGATATGTAGTAACTTTCCCTTCTATTTCAGACATAGGTACATCAAGGTTTAATGCTAGAGAGGAACACTTTGCTTTGTTTCTGGAATTCTTGACAACAACTGAGTTTTCTCTGTGGGCAGCTCTTTAGTAACAGTAAATTTCTCTAGCTCACACTACCAGAAAACAGTAGTCATCTAGACTACCAAGATTTCCTTCTGGGATTTTAGCTCCCAAATGACACATGTCATTTTCTAATTGCAATTTGAATATTATTTTTCCCTTTGTGGGTTGCTTTGGATTTGTTCATCTGTCCAGTTTCTGCCCACTCATAGAATCTGTGTATCTCCTTGCAGTTTATTCCCACTGGCTTTAGATACTCTATGTAAGAAATTACTATGTCTCATAAATTTAAGCAATCTTTTCAAATAAATTTAAGCAATTTTAAAGAGGAGCACCCTCTTCCAAATTATTTGTAAAAGTTTAGATAATACTGATTCAAGGAGACTCTCCTGTTAAATGTTCTCTACTTAGAAAATGCCTTTCCATTTCCTGTTTTGCTTTAAGTAGTTTTTGAGTCCTCTTAGTATCACAGTAATTTTGAAAACTATTTAAGAGTGTTTGTGTGTGGGCGCCTGGGTGGCTCAGTTGGTTAGGCGACTGCCTTCGGCTCAGGTCATGATCCTGGAGTCCCTGGATCGAGTCCCGCATCGGGCTCCCTGCTCGGTAGGGAGTCTGCTTCTCCCTCTGACCCTCCCCCCTCTCATGTGTTCTCTCTCATTCTCTCTCTCTCAAATAAATAAATAAAATCTTAAAAAAAAAAAAAAAAAAAAAGAGTGTTTGTGTGTAACCATATTAGACTTCCTGAAAAATCTAAATAACATTATCATAGGTTTCTCCATTTTACAACTATATTTACTCCCTCCAAGAGCCTATGTGGATTAAGAAGCATAATCTCACTTTATAGAGATGGAACACCTTCCTCCAGTTTATGCTTGTGCCTTCGAGTCTACCAGCTTGTCTTTTATAAAAAAGGGACTCACCAGTTTGTAACTCTCAGCCTCCTCTGTAATCCACTGAGTAACCATCACTTATAATCTACCAGTCCTTAGCTAGTTGTAATAAGTGGTTATATCCTTCACACAAAAATCCCAGCTTTACTAGTGCAATTTCTTTTTTAATTTTTTTTTTAAACTAGTGCAATTCTTTTAAAACTCTTGGGGGTCCACTGACCCAACTCTGATGATTTCATTATGTGTAATTTGCCCATTAGGTCTAGAATATTCTAGATGTATCACTTGCTTATCCAAAAGATAAAGAAACATCATTACCTCTATTGGTATTGCTCCTGTTCCACACATCGGATCAACTATTATATCAGTAGGTTGAGGAGCACAGAGCCTATAGAAAAGAAAACAGCCTATATGAAAAGACTTCAATCAATAGCTGGGGCTTTCACACTGACTATTCCTGAAGCTATAAAAGATCAAGGACCTATTATGCTAGCATAAAGAAACACTAATCAATATTCATTTTAAAGATCAATTTGTAATTAAGAGATTGACTCTATATCCTAGAGCTTAAAAAAAAATTACGTATAACTAAAAGTACCCTCTGACTCATCCAAAATCACATTTCACTGACAGATGGAATTTAGCTTCCATATCTTTTATTTTTTTGGGGGGGGGGAGCGAAACCCGGGAGCTTCCAGATCTTTTAATATATACGTGTGTATCTATCTATCCAGCCATCTCTTTAGAAAACACAGTTTTATTTTGTATATAAACCTGTATTGTTCCATAAGAAAAAAAAAAATCTCAACTGTTTCAAATAAAACATGTATTGATAAGTATCGATAATAAGTTTATTGGCAATTAGACATTTAGTATTCCTTTCTTTATGAATTTAATTTTAAAGGTAAGAACCTTGCCAAAAATAACTGCTTTACTTTGAGCACTCTGTATTTGCCAAGCCATGGATTTAAGCTCTTTGCATTCATTATCTCATTTAATCTTTTTAACAACCCTTCAGTTTTTCTGTGGATTCCCCAAGATTTCTCAGTATCTTTCCTATAAATACCCCTTCCTATGCAATCATCAGTTTTTTTTTATCTTGAACTAGCTTACTCAGGTTTCTAATAGTTGCACCCAAAAGAAGTCTCCATGTTCCTGGATCCTACCATAATGCCTGGCAATACATTATAAATGTTTGTTAAATGAAGGAAGGAAGACTGGGAGCTGTTCCTTTATCAAATGGGCCCAGTATTCTATTACTGTCATTATATTGATAGGTTCTAATTGTGCTGAACTGTGACTCCATGGGTGAGCAGAGTGAAAGAGGAAGCAAAGACTGGAAGAGAAGGAACTATAATAATTAATAAACAATTAATCAATACCAGGATATACGAGACACTATGTAACAGGTATTAAGCATATATTTCTACATCTACTCCTCACTAACAATCCTTTAAGTTTCACATCAAACCCATTTGCAGTCTGGAGAACAGAAACCTAGAGAAGACAACCTGTCCTAGAGGTGGAAAGAAGCACCCAATAAAAGGGCAAAGGACAAACGAGAAAGCAAGCTAGGTCTTGCACTTGAAAAAGTGGAAAATCCTCGATGATTCCTGAGATGCTGTGAGTATAAATTTTAAAAATGTTAGTAAAAGGGCGCCTGGGTGGCTCAGTTGGTTAAGTGACTGCCTTCGGCTCAGGTCATGATCCTGGAGTCCCGGGATCGAGTCCCGCATCGGGCTCCCTGCTCGGTAGGGAGTCTGCTTCTCCCTCTGACCCTCTCATGCTCTATCTCATTCTCTCTCTCAAATAAATAAATAAAATCTTTAAAAAAAAAAAAAAAATGTTAGTAAAAGCTCCCTGTGTTAATTTACACATTATACACTTTTTTTGCCCCCGCCCCCTACCCCCACCCCATATCATACACATTTTAAAAATCTCTGCTTTCAGGGCGCCTGGCTGGCTCAGCTGGTAGAGCATGTGACTCTTGATTTCTGGGTTGTGAGTTAGAGCCCCACAATGGGCTTAGAGATTACTTAAAATAAATAAATAAAAATATAAAAACCTCTGCTTTCATCCGCTTCATGGCACAGAAATTAAACACAGCAAAATTTGCTGTATTTCCCAACATACAGTATATCCTTTGTAAACAGAAATGTTCAGAGGCAGATGAAAACTACTGTTCTCATTTTAAAATCAAGAAAACGGAGACGGTAGTTAAGTGATATTTTCAGGATTACAAGGAATCAACATTGGATACAAGAGAAAGAAACAGATCATGTGCTTTTCATCCTGTTGTTTATCCACTAAATTCCAACACAGTACTTCACACAATATTCAGGTGTTTTAAAGGGAAAACTCAAATCAAGGTGTCACTTTTTAAAAAGATTTATTTTTTAAAAGATTTTATATATTTATTTGAGAGAGAGAGAGAGGGAGAAGCAGACATCCTACTGAGTGGGGAGCCTGACGAAGGGCTTGATCCCCTGACCTGAGATCATGACCTGAGCTGAAGTCAGACACTTAACCAACTGAGCCACCCAGGTGCCCCATGATTTATTTATTTTAGAGACAGAAAAAGAGAGACAGAGAGAGAGCAGGAGGGGCAGAGAGAGAAAGAACGAGGGGTTGGGGGGGAGGGAAGGAGGGAGAGAGAGAGAATCCTCAAGCAGATTTTCCGCTGAGCACAAAGCTCAACATGGGGCTCGATCCCAGGACCCTGAGATCATGACCTGAGCTGAATCAAGAGTCAGACACTTAACCAACTGAGCCACCCAGGCGCCCCCCAAGGTGTCACTTTAATCTAGATAGCAAACCCATTCTCTTACCTAAGCATCCCATAGGCAAGAGTAGATCTAAGTGTTGTAGGTCCAAAATGTGTGATATTTCTTCGGTGGAGACTCTCTTCTGTCAATGCAATGCCCACAACAATTTCATTATCATGGATGTTCAAAAGAACCTGTAAAAGAAAAACAAAAGAGAATAAAATAGGGGCACTTGGCTGGTTCAGTGAGTAGAGCATGCAACTCTCAATCTCGGGGTTGTGAGTTTAAGCCCCACATTGGGTGTAGAGATTGCTTAAAAAGAAAATCTTAAAAAAAAAAAAAAAAAAAAAAGCTTTAGGATTGCTCACACTGCACTAAGATTTTTTATTAATTAATTTTTTTTACTTTATTATTGAGCTATACTTTGCATAAAGTGGACAAATCCCAAATATACAGTGCAGGGAATTTTTACCTATATACACTGTGTAACTGCCACCAAGATAAAGATATACAGTATTTCTAGCACATGCCAGAAGGCTCCCCTTGTCCTCTGACAGTCGGTACCCACCAAAAGTAATCATTAATCTGACTACCACCACCACAAATTAGTTTTCTTTTTTTGAACTTCATATAAATGAAATCATCTAGTATGTACTCTTAAATTTTAAAACCTGTTTTACTCTTTTCATTCACTGTAAGTTACTATAAGCAGATATCCCCTGAATTTTTACAATATCAACATATTTTGTAGGTTTATGGGTTATACATATTTTTTAAAATTTTAACTTTTTGAGAAATTTGAGAGAGAGAGAATGAGGGAGAGAGAGAGAGCACGAGAGGGGGGAGGGGCAGAGGACAAAGCCGACCCCCCCCCCCCCCCCCCCCCCCCACCAGGAAGCCTGATGCGGGATTCCATCTGGGACTCCAGGATCATGACCTGGGCCGAAGGCAGTCGCTTAACCAATTGAGCCACCCAGGTGCCCCAGGAGGCTGGGGTTTATTTTAAATATGTACTCCACTTTTTTTAAGTAGTAAAAGTCTACAACCAAGACACAAAAAAACCAAAATAACTGCTTTAACTCTGTTTGAATTTTATAATCTGAAAGTCCACATAATGTAAAAAGTACTAGATTAAAAAACTCAAGGCTTTTTTTTTTTTTTAAGATTTTATTTATTTGCCAGAGAGAGAGAGCATAAGCAGAGGGAGTGGCAGGCAGAGGCAGATGGAGAAGCAGACTCCCCACTGAGCAGGGAGCCCGATGTGGGGCTCGATCCCAGGACCCTGAGATCATGACCTGAGCCGAAGGCAGCCACTTAACCGACTGAGCCACCCAAGCGCCCCAAAAAACTCAAGTCTTAATAGCTCCCATCTACCGAGCACTTAGTATACAGCAGGTATCAAACCAAATACCAAAATGTATTATCTCATTTAACTTTCAGGACACACTTAAAAGTATATGCTACTGATGGCTCCACTTGAAAACAGAGGCTCAGAGACAGTATCTTGTCCAAAGTTATGCAGTTGTAGAGTCAAAATCTGAATCTAGATTTGTCTCGTAGCACATGCTCCTGTTAACCACATCCTATTAGCTCTGTGGCCACAATGTAGCCGTCCATAAAGTTGGTTAGTCTAAAAATGCTACCTATCTGTGACAGCCTTCTTGAATCATCATAATCAGAGCCTGTACGTACCTCCACATCAAAGTTGGTCATGTCAGCCTTCCACTTAAAGTAATCTTGAACAGCACCCCCAAAATCTCTTGCAGCCTCATTTGAGGAAAAGCAATGTTTCTCTCCTGCCCGGTTGCATGTGACTCTAAACTTCAGCACTTCAGGATGAGTTTTTTCTTTTGAACTTTCATCCTTCTCGTCTTTGCAAGATGCCAAATCATCACCTACTAATGTTGATATCTCTTCTCTGATGGCTGGATTTTCATAATAGTCTAAGATATGGGAATCTAAGGTATTGTTAGTGAATCCTTTTTTATCATCTTTCTCATCTGTCTTGTCTCCTTGTCCATTATTAATCTTCTCTTTACCTGAACTCTGATTCATCTTTTTGCGCTTTGTTTTTTTTTTCTTGAAACTGGTGTTAATTTTCCATACTTTTAAAGGGTCTGACCATGGAAGCTTCCCAGCCAGTTCTTCAAAATCCTTTAGAACTTCTTCCTATAAAGGACAGAGAATGAAATCCATGCATCTCTCACCACTTTCATTGAACAAATCCCTACACTTTGCCTATAGACTACATTAATCATTACACTGGGGGTGGTAGGAGTGCAAAACAGAAGAGGAAATAAGATAATGTCTACGATTAAAGAAATTAAAATTTCATTGAAAATTAAGATAAATACAAATTAAGCAACTTAAAAATAATACTAGACTGGTAGACCAGAAGTTGGGCTTTAAGATTAAAATGTAAGCAATCAGAAACTATTAAAAATGGTTGCCTCTAGGGAGGGTAAGTGGGTGGATGAAAAACGGGAGGGAGGGCAATTTACCTCTCACTGACTGACTTCCTTCTGAATTTTGTGCTATGTATATATACTACTTCTAAAAGCAATTTTTTAAAAAGTATTATTATTTATTTACTTATTTTTAAAGTAATCTCTATATCCAACGTGGGGCTCAAACTCACGACCCCAAGATCAAGAGTTGCACACTCCACTGACTGAGCCAGCCAGGTGCCCTTAAAAATTAGTATTTTTTAAAAGGAAAAAGAAACCAGAAGCAGTGAAAAATGTTATCTCTCCAATTTCTAATAGCACCCAGAATCTTTTTAAAATGAAGCTTCCAAGAATGAAGCAAACTGAATTGAGTCAACTTCTGAAGAAGATAAAATTTGAAGAAGTTACTGGGGGCTGCTATTTTATATTACGACTGCTTTTTAAAATTTTGTTCATGGATCTGATAAAATCTAGATCTCTAATATTTTTAAGTCCAAGCCCCTTGAACACTGCAGCTCTTTACAGTTTTTGCTTATACACAATTCATTCTTTGCAGCTAATTAAGCTGAAGAAGCCTGGGAATAAAGTTTGAAACAAGGTTAATAAAATTCTTTGCCTAGGATACTGTTTTATTTTTTATTTCATTGACACTGATTTGTAGACAGAAAGCAAAGTTGCTTATAGAAAGCTAAATCATGGCATGTAATATGGCTGGTAATTGATGAAATTTGATTAAAGATTTTTAAATGGCTGTATAATAAAAAAAAAAAAAAAAGTAAATCTGATCGGGTGCCTGGGTGGCTCAGTCGGTTGAGCGCCTGCCTTCAGCTCAGGTCATGATCCCAGAGTCCCAGGGTCAAGTCCCGCATCAGGCTCCCTGCTCAGCCAGGAGTCTGCTTCTCCCTCTGACCCACCCTCCTCTCATGCTCTCTCTCTCTCAAATAAATAAAATCTTAAAAAAAAAAAGTAAATCTGATCATGCCCCTCCCTTGCTTAAAGCCCCTCAGTAGCTTCCCACTGCACATATAATATCTAAATTCCTCGAAGAGCCCAACATAATCTGACCTCTGCCTATTTCTCTTACATCACTTCAGAACTGTTCTCTCCCCCACTCCCTTTTTACCTCTACTTTGAAGATACTTGCTTCATGTGGTCTCTGCACTGCTGGCTCCCTTCTCATTATTAATAGTAATTTAAAAGGCATATCCTCTGAGAGACCTGCTCTTCATAAAGCTGTCCTTTCAAGTCATTCTCTTCCCATTTTATTTTACAGAGCTCAGCATTATCTGAAAGTTACTAGGTTTATGTTTTGTTCACCATCAAGGCTTCTCCCAGAAATCGGGTGGAAAGGACCTGACCTGTCTTGACCACTGCTGTAAGCCACATGTCTAGAACAGGGCATGGCATACAAATAGTGCTCAATAAATGGCTACTGGATAATGTGATTAATGTTAAAATGGGTGGTGCAGGGCCGTGCTGCCCAATTCAGCAGCCATTAGCCACATGTAGCTATTGAAAGTAAAATGAGGGGCACCTGGGTGGCTCAGTTGTTAAGCGGTCCGCCTTCAGCCCAGGTTGTGATCCTGGGGGCCTGGGTTTGAGCCCTGGGTGGGGTTCCCGGCTCAGCAGGAAGCCTGCTTCTCCCTCTGTCCCTCCCCTGTTCGTGTACTCTCTCTCACCGTCTCTCTCTTTCGAATAAATAAATCTTTAAAAATAAAAGAATACAAGAAAGAAAGTAAAATAATTTAAAATGAAAAGCTCAGGAGCACCTGGCTGGTTCAGTTGGTAGGACATGTGACTTTTTTTTTTAAATGTTTTATTTATTTACATGTGACTCTTGATCTCAGGGTCATTAAGTTCAAGCTGCACACTGAGCGTAGAGCTTATTTAAAAATATATATATATTAAAAAAACAACAACAACAAACCTCAGTTTCTCAATCACATGAGCCACATTTCACACGCTAATGGCTAGTGGTTACTGTGTTGGACAGTGTAGACCCAAAACATTCCAGTGAGAAGGTTCTACTGCAGAGTGCTGGTATAGACAGTGTATGCTACTGACGATCAAATTAGAAAGAGATCAGTGTTCACTGATGGAACTGAGACTTGAAATGGGGAGGAGGGAGGGTTTTGATACTAATTGAAACCTGATGAATAATGGTAAATTTCGGTTCGGCAAATTCAATTCTATTTACAAATTATTTTATAATTTTATAAAGGGCAACTATAGGACTTGGAGGTTTAATGTGATGGTGAACACCGGCACAGCCCCTTTCTTTCTCCAGACACCATTCTAAACACCACCAACAACGGAAGGGGCGCCTGGGTGGCTCAGTTGGTTAAACACCACCAACAACGGAAATAACGACTTTATCTTAATAGAATCTACATACCTGTAACCTTGAACCATAACATAACAATTCTAACATAAGAATTCCCAAGTGTAGTGAAGGTCAAACAGAGGTGCAGGAAGACACCAGAGGAAGAATGCCTATAGATTCAGACAAAGGTTAGAGCAGTCTGCGAAGTTGTAGCAAATAAACTGTTCTTTGGAATAGCAGAGAAGTATGTATACTGACAGAAGGAGCTTCCCTGGACTTCATTTATACCAAGAACAAGCAAGGGAGAGAAATGGAGGCTAAACAAGGAATCTTAGAGACATGCTCTATTTGCTATGTTGATGAGGTAGAGCTTGGAAAGAGATGTTTTACAGTGTAAATAACCCTGAAGCTGCTGATCTCTTCAGGCTAGAGAGAAGTACTGGTTAAAAGAACTTAGGCAATAGTATGGAAATTATACCTCAATAAAGCTCTTAAAAAAAAAAAAAAGGAAGAGAGACCTCATTCACCTACAACCATTTGTCAGAAGGAACTTAACAGCAAGCAGGGGAATTTCTTGATGGCCTGGAACAGTTCCTGGTTCCTCCCACAGGAGCCTATCAGCAGCAGGTCCAGGAGGAACTTCCTCATTCACAGATGAGCAATCATCAAAAGTTATCAGCACGAGATTTATATGAACATAAGAAAAGGACAAAGGAGGAAAGGAACAGAAAAACAAAGAGCAGACAGAAAACAGTGACCAGAAAGACAGTGCCACAGTGAAAACAGTGATCAAGCATATTATGATAGAAAAAAAATGGAATGAGGAAATACCTTGGTTAAATAAGAGCTCCAAGCAGAGATATAAAAGCAGAAAGATGAGGTGAGCCACCATAAAAAGATTAAACAGGAGCTTGTAGAGTTCAAAGAATCAAGTGGAATGAAAAAATAAAACCATTGCAAAATGGAGACCATATTGAAAGCACTACATACAAAAGACACTGCTGAAAACACAGTAAGGGATGTGGAGAAAGGTAAAGCAAATACAACGCAAGTGGGCAAAAGTAAAAAAAAAGATTAAAGAAAATCTTAAAACATGAAAGAAAGTCAAGAGATCCTACATATGTATAACTGGTTTATCTGTGAAGAAAGGATTTGAGATAATGAAAGAAAAAATTTAGGGGCAACTGGCTTAGTTGGTAGAGCATGTGACTCTTGATCTCAAGGTTGTGAGTTTGAGCCCCACACTGGGTGTAAAGTTTACTTAATAAAAAAATAATAATAATTCAAGAAAAATTTCAAGAAATGTATGTGGATATGAACTTCTTTACAGACTGTCATGTCTTGACAAGGCATTACTGACAATGAGACACATCCTGGTGAACTTGTAAGACTTCAGAGATTACAAATAAAATCTGGGCATGAAGCAAAAATATCAATAAAGCAACAAATAAAGGAGAAAAAAACAAGATGGCTTCAGAATTTTCCATGGCAACATTTAATGCTAGAAGAAAAACAATACTGCCTACAATATTTTTCAGGAAGAAAACCGTGACTCCAAATTTTATACCTAAACTCTTCATCAAATGTAAAGGTGAAAAACAATCATTTCTGAACTCATGCCATTCAAGAGATAAAAAGAAAACAGGGATTATGATTACGAGCAGAATCTGTCATTTGTAAATATCACAAATTGGAATGTAGTTAAAGGAGGAAGGAAAGAGATGCTGACATCTTCCTCTGTGAAGAGATAAAAGGACAGACGTTAAAGCTGATTAGTAAATGTATTTAAAAGCACTGGGGTTGGGGTCCTCAGTGGCTCATTTGGTTAAGCTTCCAACTCTTGATCTCAGCTCAGGTCTTGATCTCAGGGTCATGAGTTCAAGCTCCACTTTGGGCTCCATGTTGGGTGTGGAGCCTACTTAAAAAAAAAAAAATTAATAGTAAATAAAAGCACGGGGGTCAACACTAAGAAAATAATAAAATTGGAGGGTGAAAAAGGAGGAGGGGAGATGTGGAAAATATGCTAACTTCATCACTGCTCTTAGCAGGGATTCAAAAACTACTACATAAAATAGTAGTTTAAAAGTTATAGTTATGGGGAGCCTGGGTGGCTCAGTTGTTAAGCGTCTGCCTTCGGCTCAGGTCATGATCCCAGGGTCCTGGGATCGAGCCCCGCATCGGGCTCCCTGCTCTGCGGGAGGCCTGCTTCTCCCTCTCCCATTCTCCCTGCTTGTGTTCCCTCTCTCGCCGTGTCTTCTGTCAAATAAATAAATAAAATCTTAAAAAAAAAAAAAAAAGTTGTAGTTATAATAGAAGAAACCTTACAGCCGGGGTTTCAGCACCAAACTAAACAACACAAAACAAAAACAAAACTTTCCAAACTAGTATAAAACAATGTGGAAAAATGCGAAGAAAACACATAAAGAAACTTTAAATAAGAAAAAGCTGAATGTGTGTAACATAAATGTGACAGACCAAGACCAAACATTTCTGACCTAGCAATAAGTACTGGTAAGATAAACTATTTTATTAAACAGAAAAATGACCCACAGATTGAATATGTAGATGGATATATACAGGATATTTGCTGAACCACTGTAGTAACAAGAGTATGAAAACCCTAATGTCCTAAATGGGAATGACTGAATTATGATGTAGTGAAATCCAACATGATATTGGCATGATCTTCAAGATACAGGAGAAAAGGCACAGCACAGAACAGTATGTGTGGCATGCTTTCATTTGTGTAAGTACATAAAATGCAAATATTTATAAAATATCTCTAGAGGGATATCCAATAAATTGGCAGAAGTTGTTGCCTCAAGGGAGGGAACTGCATGGTTTGGAGATGGAGGAACAAACACTTTTCACTGCATATCCTTTGGGTCTTTACAATTTTGCTCTAAGTACATGTATTACCTAGTTTAAAAAAAAAACCCATATAAAGCACAAATAATATCCCCTTTTTTTAAAACAGGTTAATCAATTCATGATATCTGAATACTTAAAAAGGACTTATTAGAATACTAATTAATATGCTTCTCATAAGATATGGGACAGTATAATGCCACAAACAAACTGATGGTTAACAGAAAGCAAGAAGCAAATATTTAAAAACAAGGGTATGGGGCTATGTTGCAATATAAGTCCATAAAGGGAAAGGCTTAACAATTTTTCATGGTCACATACACGTCCTTGTACAGATCTGAAAATCTACCTTAATCCTTGCTGCTCTTCTTTTGGGACATCCACCAGCAAACTCTTTTGCAGTTACTTACAAAGCAATTCTGAAAAGCTGGCTCATGTAGAACCACTACATAGTATCAAATCCACCTCCAAGTAGAGCTCAAAACCATCCAAAATAATTCAAACTCTAAGATGCCAAAAACATAGGAATTTAAGAAAATATTAATAAAGGCCAGAATTTAAGATGGAACTTTATAGGGTTTTTAAAATTTTTTTTTTTATAGTTTTTAAAAATGCCTGTTAGCATTTACTCATGTACAGAATTGGCTGTTAAAATTTCCAAATACTAAGCAGCAAAAATTTTCAGTAGCCTGCCTGTTATGTTCTAGTTTTATTGATATGATTCAGTTGACAATAATTATCAGAAGTCTGCAGGGTTATAATACTAGTGCTGAAAGTTAAATTTTTAGTTAATAAAATTTTAATCTATTTTCAGCCTGAATTCTTTTAGGTCTGGTTTTATTTTCTCTAGACTATGGGTTCATATCACTTTGATCAGTTACTGAATAATGCTTTGGAAATCAACCTGTTGCCAATAAATAAAAACTAGAGAATTAGGCAGTATATCACAGATTTTAAAAACGCTCTGTTTCTAATATAGGCAATAAAACTGAAAGAAAAAAGTTTTCAAGCATCTGACTCTGGAAACCTGACCAAAAAACAATGTGGAAAAATACTAAGGCCTTACTGCAATCCATTTTTCAAACTTCCAACTTAGGCAGCATATCAATATTTAGGAATCAGATGCTAAGTACAAATTGGAAACAAAACTTGTCTTAACAAATGAAGGAGTATTTAGATATTGTTTTGACTTTATTTCAAAAAATAAAGTTAGAGAAGAAAGGGCAAAAGGAGAACTGTGAGAGAAAGTGTTATTTGTAGATGATTCAGTCACTTTGATTCACAGTCTGGAAGCAATTCTATATATAAGCAAAGCTAATCTAAACTATATACTTTTTTGGGGCGCCTGGGTGGCTCAGTCGTTAAGTGTCTGCCTTCGGCTCAGGTCATGATCCCAGAGTCCTGGGATCGAGCCCTGCATCAGGCTCCCTGCTCAGCGGGAAGCCTGCTTCTCCCTCTCCCAGTCCCCCCGCTTGTGTTCCTTCTCTCGTTTTGTCTCTCTCTGTCCAATAAATAAATAAAATCTAAAAAAAAATAAAAATAAAAAATATATACTTTTTTGTAAGAAAGTCAAACAATTTATTTTGTTTCTTATACACTTCAAGATTTTTCTATATTAATGACTTTTTTGTTATTCTTTCATCTTTTACAAAAGAGATGTAACTGACATACAATATTATTTTAGTTTCCATGTGTACAACATGATTCAATATTTGTATATATTGTGAAATGATCACAATGTCTAGTTAACATGTCACTCTACATAGTTCTAAAAATTTTTTGTGTGATAAAAACTTTTAAGATCTCCTCTATTAGCAACTTGCAAACATGCAGTACAGTATCAGTTATAGTCATCATGCTATAAATTACATCCCCAGGACTTATTTTATAATTTTAAGTTTGTACCTGTTGACCCTCTCTCACCTGTTTTGCCCACTACCCACAATATTCACTTTTTTAAAAACAACTCTTGGCTGGGGTGCCTGGGTGGCTCAGTCAGTTAAGTGTCCAACTCTTGATTTCAGCTCAGGTCATGATCTCAGGATTGTGGGATCAGGCCCCACATTGGGCTCCGTGCTCAGTGGGGAGCTGGCTTGAGATTCTCCCTCTCCCTCTGCCCCTACTCCCCTACACACTCTCTCTCCTCTCAAATAAATAAATCTTTAAAAATAAATAAATAAAGGGACGCCTGGGTGGCTCAGTCGGTTAAGCGTCTGCCTTCAGCTCAGGTCATGATCTCAGGGTCTTGGGATCGAGTCCCGCATCGGGCTCCCTGCTCACCAGGGAATCTGCTTCTCCCTCTCCCTGTCTCTTCCCCCTGCTCATGCTCTCTCTCTCAAATAAATAAATAAAATCTTTAAAAATAAATAAATAAATAAATAAATAAAAACAACTTTTGGAATGGGCTGTCAACAAATTTCTGATTTTTATTGTAAAAGCCTCCCAGTATTCTATATTACAAAAGGAGCAGTAATGCTAAACGATAGAATGCAAAATGTGGGAATAATCTCTTTGGGGAAGATGGCTGAAAGTCAGCTACCATGTTTGGGAAAACTCACCTTTGTTTCTTTGAACTGGTAATCTTTAAACTGCTTAACAACCACAAATAAGTTATCAACTGATCTCAGACAATGAACCTGGAGAAGAGAAAAAAAGTGTTAGAAACAAAGTTCTAAGAAAGCTTTTGAATCACATGAACTATCAACATTTAAATATAAAAATTAGGTATAAACATTTTAAAGAAGCTAATACCTGTAATTTGTACTTTAAATTTTCCCCATATCCCCAGTCTCCCATGTTTTTGGTTACCCATTAGCTTCTATTTCCCTACAGAAATGTAAGAACGAAGATGGAAAGATAGCTTGAAGTGCTACTGGGGAAACACAGGTTTAGGGGAGAAAGGAAGATAAAGAAAGTCAAGTGGGGCTTTATCATATTTCCCTCTTGGCTCCCTAGGGTACACTGTAGAGTGTAGTGGTTAAGAGCACAGGGTTTGAGGCCCAGCTGTTATTACTAGCTGAGCGACTCTGCAGAAATTACTTATTCCTAAGCCTAATGATTAATGAGGATAATAAAAGCACCTATCTTCACAAAGCTGCTGAGGTTATTAACTAAGATACTGGGTAGAAAATATCTGCTTGCCAATACATCCCCCAAATACTTACTGGGTGTCTACTATATGCCAGACACTAAGAACACAAAAAACCCCAGACAATTCCTGCTCTCACGATGCTTATATGGTAATGAATATTGGTTAGCTTTTATTCAAGTGGGATGGCAGTTTGCTGACTTCTCCCTTCAGTGATTCCTAATTACTTTTGAGCAAGAATTTCTTTGACACAGATTAAAAGAAAAATCTCTCCTTATTTGCTTCACCACCAAAGTCTAAACTTCAGCTAGATGTTGAAGTAAAGAAATTCAAAGACATTTGGCAGATAGTCAGAATTTCTTCAAAAGTCACACAGGATTCTTTCTAGTGAAACTCATCCTCAGGAAATATTAGGATCACTTCTAAAAACATAGGAAACCTACTAGTCAAACCTACAAATCAGTACCGGATGGAAAATGAGTAATACTTTAAAATCACCAGATGTGGGGCAGAGCAAAGAAAAGCAAAAAGGATTCAAGAGGGGTCTGTAAGCCAGAAAATAATCATAAAATGACCTTTTTAGAAAACTATTTTAAATATTGCTTCATTCAAACCTGAGCCAGACTTTCCACTGAAATGTCAAAATATATCTTGCCCCGGTCTTTGCTGATTTTGCATGATGACCCCAATTTCTCTCTCACTTCATCTGCAGCTGTTTGCTCAAAACCAGTAGGTACAGTGGCTCCAACAGTGACTTGGAGGTGCTCAGACTCACTTCTGGGATCACTTCCTGTCACTTGTATAGACCTCCAGTTCTCATGAAGGTTCACATCCAAGAGTTGGTTAGTGGCTTCTTGAACATCAGACATGTTGGCAGTGCTTCCAAGATTCCTAATACAGTCCCTTTAAAAGCAGTACAAAAAAGAAAAAGAGATAATGCCTAAACATATCAACTCATATTTCAACTATAATTAAAAACACCTGCTTTGGAGGGTTAGCAGAATAACAAGGCAACACAACTGATACTGCCGTATGAGGTCAACACACCTGAATCAATATTCACCAAAGATAAAAGGATTGAAGAACATGGACACAGAGAACAGGATGTAAACTGTGCTATTATTTAAAAAGCAATATAGATGCTACGGAAGAAAAGGAGACAGAGAAATAGTATTTCCACAGCACGAAATGTCTGGTTTGGGACCATCTGTGTTGATAATAGCCACCACATACTGTTAACAATTCCCCAACAGTGGCTGCTAGAACACATTCAAATACATTTCTACATCTAGTCCTTTTTCAGCCAGTAGTTAAGAACATAGGGCTTTGGAATTGCAGATATGGGTCTGAATTCTTGCCCTCACCATTCACAAGGTGAATGGCCTAAAACAAGTTTATTCTCCTATTCCTAAATTTCCTCATCTGCAAAAACGGGAATTAATACCTCTCTTCTAGAGTTGTTGGGAGACTTAAGTGAGAAGAACATACTGCCAGGCCCACGATTAAAACCTTCTAAGAGGATATCTATCTTCTTCCTGTGAAGTGGATAGTGAGTCGTGCATTTAAAAAAGATTAACTGAACATCTACGATATAATGACTGCCAATGTTTGAATGTCTACTACAGGCCAGGCTCTGGGATCCATGGACTGGCAACGGTACCTGTGAAACGTCCTGTCTGTAAGCGGTGGGGCGGGGCGGAATTTAGAGAGGTGGGTAGTGGGGATCAATAGCGCTCACTAGATGTCCCAAAGGTTTTGTGACCCAAAACAACACAAGTAGGCACAGAGTACCTACAGAGTACCTGTTCTTGCTCTGTGCCCGGGCAGGCGACAGTGTATAACACTAATAAAAGTCAGTTCCAGCCCCAAAGGAGCTCATAATCCCTGAGAATACGACTTCCATCTTCTAAATAAAGCAGCTGAAGCCCACGAAAGGACAGACATATCCCGCCCAGGGTCAGAGAGAGCCGATCACTGGCGCAGGCTAGAATGAAACCCACGTCTCCCGACTCACACCCGCAGGGCCCCAGTGACAAGAATCCCGGGGTGCGGGTGAAGGCCTAGAAGAAGCAACAAAAAATGCTCCGCAACAGGATGGGGTTGAAGTCCAGTTCGGTGTTGGCTCGGGTCGCAAGACAAAGGTCGTCCCTCCCTCCCGAGGGTCAGATGCGCCACACCCGGCCGCTCCCACCCACCGCCCGGTTACCGGCCGCCAGCGCAGACCCTTCTTGCTCCGCCAGACCAACGCGCTCAGCTCACGCCGCCGGAAGCCGCCTCGACTCCACCGGAAACGGAAGTCAGGCTGCGCGATCCCAGATGCGCAGAGCTGGGGAAGTGCGACCGCGAAAGGTCGTGGAGAGAAGAACGTGCGCGTAAAGGTCTGTGCGCGGTGGCGCCGCATGTGGGGTAGCAGGCTGTTGCCGTTGGGGCCAGGATCCTCTACAGGCTGAATCTGGAGAGCCCCGGAGCCTGTGGCCTGTCATCATAGTAGCTAACTTTTATAGCGTGCTTCGCCATGCAAGCACTGAGTAAGCTTCACACGCGTCATTTCATTTGTTCCAACAGCTCTTTGAAGTGACACGGACTATCCCAGTTTTAAAGTCGGAAAAAGTGAGTCTCAAAGAGGTTCCATATCTTGCTCAAAATGTCAGGCGCAGCGTTTTAGAAGCAGAACTGGGTTTTGAATCTGGATGGTGTGACTCCTGAATGCTTCCTCATCACGTCTGACCCAGTGTTGTTGAAACTAGTCCCTGAGTTATATATTGCCTTCACTACTTTTGTCCAATTGCACTCTTGATTATTATTTTTTCTTTAAATATATATATATTTTTAAATATTTATTTATTAGGGACGGGGGAGGGGCAGACGGAGAGGGAGAGAGAATCTCAAGCCGACTGCAACCTCTGTCTTTGGAGGGGCTCGATCTCACACCCTGAGATCATGACGTGAGCCAAAATCAAGAGTGCTGCTTAAGCAGTGAGCCACCCAGGTGTCCCTAAATATGTTTTTAACTTATTTTAGAAGGAAACTTGTGCAACTCAACAACAAAAATAACCCAATTTTAAAATGGGCTATGGTTTGACTATTTCTCCAAATAAAATACACTTATGGCCAATAGTCACATGAAAAGATGCTCAACATCATTAGGAAAATGCAAATTAAAACCAAAATGAGGGGAAAAAAAAAAAAGAGGGGCATGTGGATGGCTCAGTTGGTTAAGCGTCTGCCTTAGCCTTGTGTCATGATCTGGGTGTCCTGGGATGGAGTCCCAGGGTGGGCTACCTACTAAGCAGGGAACCTGTTCCTCCCACTTGTGCTCTCTCTTGCTCTCAAATAAATAAATAAAATCTTAAAAAAAAAAATGAAATACCTATTTTGGTGGGTAAATTTTTTTAAAAATAGTTACAAGTTCCACTAGGTATATAGAGAAATGGAACACTTACATGTTGCTGGTGGGAATGCAAAATGATACAGCCACTTTGGAAAACAGTTTGGCCTTTCCTCAAAAAGTTAAACAGAATTACCACTTGACCCAGCAATTCTACTCCTAGGTATATACCCAAGAGAACTGAAAAACAGATGTTCAAACAAAAACTTGGACATGATGTGCCTAAAGCATTATTTGTAATAGCCCCAAAGTGGAAACAACTCAAATATTCATCAGCTGACAAACAAATTAAAAAAGGTGATTTATATATCCATATAGTGGAATATTAATTCAGTCACAAAAAGGAAGGAAGTACTGTCCTGATTCATGGTACAAAATGGATAAACCTTATCTGTGTTGGTGGTATAGTGGTGAGCATAGCTGCCTTCCAAAATGGATAAGCCTTGAAAATATTATGCTAAGTGTGAAAAAAACAGTGCCAAAAGACCACATATATGATTCCCTTAGTATGAAATTACAGCATAAGTAAATATAAAGAGACAGAAAGATTAGTGGTTGTTTAGGGCTAGAAAGAGTGAGGACATTGGGGGTAATAGCCAAAGGGTATAGGGTTTTTTTTTAGTGGGGAAATGAGAATGTTCTGGAATTATATAGTAATGATGGTTGTACAACATTGTGAATATACTAAGAAACTGAATTGTACAATTTAAAATACTTAAAATGGTGAATTTTATGTGATTTTTATCTCAAAGGAAACTTTGATCTCATGGGAAACTCATCTGCAGTTTCCTCTAATGCAAAATGATACTCATAAGAATTGTTGCAAGATTTAAATGAGATTAACATGCTACCCGTCTCATAATTGAAGTAGACAATGCCCCTAAGATTAATACAGTGAAAACAAGACAAGGTTATTAAAATCCTGGCCAGATACTGTTCCCTACAAAAGGCTCTTACTAGGCTTTAAATGTAAGGCCCATTCTCTATTCTTTAAAAGGATAAATTATCAAATATTAGAGACAAACTAGCACTATATGAGGCTTTCTTGACCTAATGAGAGGGATTAAAACATCGAAAAGATTCTCTCCACCTGATTCAGTGTTATTTAATGCATACCTTTATACTATCTAAAATCATTTCTGGGGCACCTGGGTGGCTCAGTTGGTTAAGCATCTGACTCTTGATTTCAGCTCAGGTCATGATCACAGGATCTTGAGATCAAACCCCATGGTGGGCTCCTCACTTAGTGGGGAGTCAGCTTGGGATTCTCTCTCTCCCTCTCCTCCCTCTGCTCCTTCTCCTGCTCTCCCTCTCTCTAAAAAATAAATAAGCCTTAAAAAAATAAAATCATTTCTCATAAACAGATCTCACACTTGGGGGAACATTGCTCTAAGACATTATCTGCCTGTGGTATCATGGTAGGTGTCATTAAAGTCACAGAATTTATTGAGCATCTATTATGTGTTAGGCATTCTTGTAGGCACTAGGGATACAGCAGTGAGAAATTATTCTAGAACTTACATTCTAATGGAAAATAGAGACAATACAGGGAACATGTAACATTCCTGAGATGATAAGTATAATGGAGAAAAACTAAGCAAGCTGGGGGGATGGAGAGTACTGGAGAGAAGGAGGGGAATGCTTATTTTATATCAGTTGGTTAGGAAAGGCCTCTTTGATAAGATGACAAAGCAGAGCCTGAAGGAAATGAGAGAGCAAGACATTTGGATATCTGGGAGAAGAGCATTCCAGGCAGAGGACAGGAATATGTTCCAAATGGTCTGGGAAGATCCAGGAGGCCAGTGTGGCTGGGGAGGAGTGAGTGAGGGGGAGAGAGAGGATTAGACGGGGTGGGTACATCATATAGGCCAATATTTTACAAATTATCATACATTCAAAAAGGATCACTCTGGCTGCTGAATGGGCAAGGATGGAAGCAGTTACCAGTCTATTTCAGTGGTCTGAATGAGAAATGCTGACAGCTCAAACTAGGCTATTAGGGATGTGTGTGGTGAGAATTGTCAGATTCTGGTATATTTTGAACGATGACTTGTCATTGCTGTTGGATTGGATGTGGTTTTGAAAAGAAGGTAAAGAACAGGAGGTTGGGGCGCCTGGGTAGCTCAGTTGGTTGGACGACTGCCTTTGGCTCAGGTCATGATCCTGGAGTCTCAGGATTGAGTCCCGCATCAGACTCCCTGCTCAGCAGGGAATCTGCTTCTCCCTCTGACCCTCCCCCCTCTCATGCTCTCTTTATCTTATTCTCTCTCTCAAATAAATAAAATTAAAAAAAAAAAAAGAACAGGAGGTTTGAGGGATGTATGCTGAAGAACTTCCACTAAAATGCTATGAAGAAAGTAAAAATGGATACATTCACTCTTTAAAGTTCTGGTTCTGGTTTATTGCAAAGAGTAATGGTATTTTGGCTTATGTCAGAAAACCCCTGGTATCTGCTGTCAAAATATTGACTAATGTGGATCCTTGTTCCAAGATGCCAGTTTTGGATAAGTGACATATACATGTGGAAATAGAAGCTTCTAATTTCTTTCTGCCAATAGTGTTATATTAAACTAAAGTGACCTCTGTGAAAATAAGCAAATGATTAAATTTTATAATTTCCATCAGATATAATGACACAAATTAGGAATTCAGTGTTAGTTGTTCCCCTGAATCCAGATATCTATTTTACTCTAACAGCTGTCTCTTCTTGCCTATTTTTAAGGCTAAAACAAAGTCACGATTAGAAAGTCAAATAGTACAGCCACTCCCTAGCTTAGCCCCTTCCTTTGCTCTTTTACAGAAACAAGAATTATTAACTACTACTTCCTTTAGTTCACATGGTGACTTCCTCCATGTCTCTAAATAACCTGCTTGTAGTGCTGTTTCTTGCATTTTCAATTTTGGTCATTATCTACAGACTCTATTAGGATACTTGAGGCTTAGCCTATTAATATCCCCACCATCCTACTTCCCTTCCCTTCTCTTCCCATTAAAGTTACAACCCAATATGTTGAGTGCCTGGCTGGCTCAGTCAGAAGAGCATTTGATCTTGGGGTTGTGAGTTCAAGCCCCACATTGGGTGTAGAGATTACTTTAAATAAATAAATGTAAAGTTACAACCTGATATAGTTTGTCCCTCTGTGTTAAATTTACCAGGTAGGGCGCCTGGGTGGCTCACTCGTTAAGTGTCTGCCTTCGGCTCAGGTCATGATCCCAGCGTCCTGGGATCAAGTCCCACATCGGGCTCCCTGCTCTGTGGGAAGCCTGCTTCTCCCTCTCCCACTCCCCCTGCTTGTGTTCCTGCTCTCGCTATGTCTCTCTCTGTCAAATAAATAAATAAATAAATCTTTAAATTTACCAGGTAAATTTAAGTAATATATTAAACATCTTTTTTTTTTTTTTATCAACTATAGACAGCATCTCTTGATCCCCCATACTGTAAGATGATGGTTTTGTCAGCACTCCTGGCCTTTTCTCTACCTGTTCTTCTGTCTTTGCGCTTCCCAATCTAGTTTGTTAAAAGAGGATTCCATTTGGCAGGTTGGATTCCCGTGGGGATGTAATTGAAAGTAGGCAGGTTCCTACACCTGCTTCTCACTCAATAAACTACTGAAATTCCATCTTCCCCAAGAAAACCTTTTGGGACCTCACTGGGAAATGAGTGATGTGTCTACAATCTTGTTAACAAAATGATAGCCTGGGAGTCCATGAACTCTTAACCCAACAGACCTTTGCCCTGTTGGGTGTTAACAACCAGAGGGGAAAACAATCAGCTTTGGCCGTTCCCTAAATAAGCTGAGGTTTATTTACTTTTCCCATGCCCTTTCAAACCAAAGGCTATAAAACTGCTTTATTAATATAACTCCTTTGAGAACTCTCTGATGGAATTAGTGACATCACAGTGAATTTTCAAGAAAATGTACATGAAATTTATTGTTCACCTTGAACTTCATATGGAGAAGTAAGTTGATTGATCTAAAAGCAAGTCATTCACTTTGAAAGGAACTGTGTCTTGGCTGTAATTGAGATTTTAAGGGTTGGGGGGAAGAGAGACGGTAATGAGCTGGGAAGCAAAACACCGCTGCCACCTAGTGGTTACTCATTCTGAAACACTGCAGTTCTTTAAAAGCACAGACAACAGGAAACTGAGTTAGTACAGGAGACACCCAGCAAAGATCCTGAACCAGAGAAACTTGCATTTCCTCCTCCCTTGTTAGAAAAAGGTGTTGGTGAACCTTTTGCAAATGGTCAGAGAGGCAAAACAAGCTATTAATGGGAGAGGCGGCTCCTTTTGTATCATCAGAAAAATTAACGGAGCACTGACAAAGGCAAACGGTTGTAAGTCAACATGGACAGCCACCAGATCTCTAGCATGAAGTGGCAGCTCCAAAAGGAAGCAGGAGGTACAACAAATAAACAGAGAGGGACCACCGTGGGGCAGGCCCCCTCAGTACTGGTCACTGCTGCAGCAGCACGGGTCCAGAGGCAAAGCAGAATCAGAAGCCATGCCAGCAGGGATAAAGACGATCAAGTCACATAGACTCAGGATCACTGATCAGCAACAGCTCTGGAGACTGTGGTCTTGAGACTGCAGTACTGCCTGATTTAGAGTAAACTACTCAGGGAACAACAAAAGTAATTAACGCTATTTCATTATAGTCCTGTGGGGGTAGATATTTTTATCAGCCCTGTTCTACAGATGATGAACTTGAGGCTAAGTCACGAGCCCAAAGTCACAGAACTAATGAGACTTAGAACCAAGATTTGAACCAAAGCAGTTTGACCCCAGAGTCTGAGCTCTTAACTACAATGATTTCCTGCTTCCCTCAGAGAGAGGGAACAAGGGGTTTAACTCCTCTAACTCTACTGAATGTTATATTGAGGGATGGTTGTGAATTAGAACTCTGAAGGTGGTTTAGATCTGGTCCTAGATCGTCACCTACTTGCAGGAGGGTATTTAACTTTTCAGGAACTAATTTTCCTTACTTGTAAAATAGGGACATAAAGGAGACTATTTCATAAGTTTCTCTGAAGATTCATTGAGATAATACACGGTTTCTGGCATGTGGCAAATAAGAGAGCTTGCCTACAAAGATGATTGCCAACAATTTTCATAATTGTAAGTCCTACTACTCTTCTCAACAAGAGGTGGAATCTATTTCCCTTCCCCTAGAATCTGGGCTGAGCTTATGACTAGCTTTGACCAGGGGAATATGGCAGGTGTGTTATTGGCTAGTTCTAAGCCCAAGTCTTAGGCCTGTCTTGCTCTCTTGGATCATTTGTGCCGCTAGGTAAGGAAGCCCAGCCTAACTTTTGTATGGTAAGAGACCACATGGAGAAAGAGGCACCAGGGAGCCAGTGTCCCACCTGAGCCCACCATATGAATGTGGCCACATGAGTGTACCAAGTGAGATCAGAACTGACTGGCTAACGTACAGAATTATGAGAAATAAATGATTGATGGGGCACCTGGGTGGCTCAGTCGGTTAAGCATCTGACTTCAGCTCAGGTCATGATCCCAGAGTCCTGGGATCCAGCCCCTCATTGGGCTCCCTGCTCAGCGGGGAGTCGGCTTCTCCCTCTGCCTCTGCCCCTCCCCCTGCTTGTGTGCTCTCTCTCTCTCTCTCTCAAATAAATACATAAAATCTTTTAAAAAATTAAAAGAAATAAATTATTGTTGTTAAACTACTAAGTTTTGGAATAGTTTGTTATGCAGCAAATAGTCCTCAGTAGGGGTGCTTGGGTGGCTCAGTCAGTTAAGTGTCTGCCTTCGGCTCAGGTCATGATCCCAGGGTCCTGGGACCTAGCCACGCATCAGGCTCCCCGCTCAGCGGGAAGCCTGCTTCTCCCTCTCCTGCTCACCCTATTTGTGCTCTCTCTCTCTCTGTCAAATAAAAAAATAAATAAACCCTTAAAAAAAAAAAAAGAAAATCCTCAGTAAATAGTATCTGTTAGTATTATAATTGGTGCTGGTGAGGGATTCAGCCAAATATCTGGCCTATCTTTTCTTAGGTCAGTGATTTTTCTCTTTCACTGGAATAGGCTGGGAGAAACAAGAGATATATGTGCAGATGAACACTGCTTATTACAAATATGTCTTCTCTTTTTATTAAACCAGAATATTGCTAGATATCCACTCAGAGAGGCTTTGTTAGCATTTCAAATTGCTATATACATTTGAGATAATATAGAAGCATATTTCTTCACACATTTACAATTCAGACTTTTTATGAGATTGGTTATGGTGGGAACTTCCAAAGCCTTTACATTGGAGGATTTGAGGCATGAACAAAGACTTATCCTTTTTTTTAATTGGAAAATTGTAATTTTATTTATTTTTATTTATTTATTTATTTTTAGTTTTTGATGCAGTGTTCCATGATTCATTGTTTGCATATAACACCCAGTGCTCCATGCAGAACGTGCCCTCTTTAATACCCATCACCAGTCTAACCCATCCTCCCGCCCCCCTCCCCTCTAGAACCCTCAGTTTGTTTTTCAGAGTCCATTGCAGAGACTTATCCTTTTAATCCAGCGTCTCAAAGCCCTGAGGATAATTCTTTAACTTTTATCTCCTTTTTCTCTCCTTCCCTAAATCCTCTCTTTTTCTGTCCGTACATATCCTTTGCCTTCTTACCATGCCTTTCCTATCCCTTTTCCTTATTGTGACATAAGGAAATAAGATCATAAATAAGATCTTCCCTACCAAAATGTAAGCTCTGAGGAGGGGGAAATTTTTATCCATTTTGTTCTTTACAGAGCATTCTTTATTTAGAACAATGCCTGGCACACAGAAGGCATGCAACAAATGCGTATTGAATGAATTAAATAATGCATGTGCAAGCCCTGAGAACAGTGTCTGGTGTAGAGTAGATGATGCTCAATACATATAACCTATGACAGTTCAGTACTGCTATAAATGCGATCATTTACATTCATTTTTAAAAGTGTTTTATTATTTTTAGTCTTTCTCCTTTTTCTTTCCACTTTGTCCCTTTCTTCTTGTCTTTCTTTTTCTGTCATTGCATCTTCTCTCGTACCTTTACTTGTGGCCTGCCTGGGACCTCATAGATGTTTCACCTTCATTCAGAAGATATGCAGAGAAAAGGTTTTGGAACTTTGTCTTGGGTGAAATAGAATTATTTGTGATTCACAGCTGACCTAGGATTACACATAAAAGTCTGCTACTGAGGCGAGCCCAGTTTTGGTGTTACTCAATATTTTAATCAGGGGCCTCGGTTATGGAAAAGAGCAAGTGTATTAAGTAATAGCCAAACAAATGCCTGTACATGTCTCTGAGCGTGTGGGTATTCCTAGTGCCTGTTGCTCTTGGCAATAGGAATGTGACGAGAATCAAGTAGAACTGACTTAGCTAATTTTCTCTTCTCCTTTTTCTCCACAAGGGAATGGAAATGAACTACCACATAGTGGATCAGTCCTTTCTCAGGCTGGTAACATTACGGAATCCCCGTTGAAATGCAAGCTGGACTGGCGGAAATCAGATTCCCATATTCTCTCATAAGCTGTTTGTCAAGGTAAATCCCATGCGTTTTAAAATCATGACTCCCCAGGGCTAGATGAGAAAATAAAAAAACTTTGGACCTATAACCAGAACCAATTATAGAGATGTCTGCATTACCGAGGATAGTCTCTCTTGTAGGAAGATCTCTTTCTCCTCTTTCCTGGTGGTCTTTTAGATTCCAATCAGGAGTTTCACAAATCTGCAGGCCAGTGGCTGGGTGGCTTGGGCCGAGTACAAAACAGTATTGATGCAGTTCGCAACACAGCCTTGTTTAGGTTTCCACTATGCTAGTAGGTAGCTCAGACTTCCTGGCCCTGCTAATGTTTAATAGAATCCTGTTATATAGTCAGATAATATGTGTTTCTGCATATATTCTTCTGTCACATAAGATCAGTGTTTTAAAAACAGAGTTGGGAGGAGAATGGGTGAGTCTGTGAGCCTCCTGTCACGCTCTCTCAAAACTGCCTTCAGCCACTCTGTTTTTCTTTCTTTCCTTCAAACATTTGATCATCGTGTAGACAATAAGTTACCAGGCCTCTTTACTAGTTAACCAATCTAGTAAACCAACCCAGAGTCAGGGACAAGAGATTTTGAGCCATTCAGACCATCAGTTCTCAAACATGCTAACTTAATAGGTACATGAGACCCCACAATACACCAAACCCATCCTTTATACTTCTGGTGGGAAAAGAATTTGATGATAAATTATAGAGGAGCAAAATGGCAACCCAGAACATCAGCGTCATAACGTTTATGCCTGAACAAAATGATCAAGAACAGAAAGACAATGATATTTGAGATGTGAAATAACACATACAAGAAGTGCTGTATTTGAAACTCAAGGCACTATAGAGTCCCCCCACGCCCCAAAGCAACAAAGTGTCTTTCTGGAGAACTGTGGAAATGCCAGCAATCTGTGTTGTCACATGTACAGCAGGAAATTTATATCATTGCTAACTTTTCTGTGGCAGCCAAAGTTTTCAATAATTGGCAGGATCGCACATTGGTTTTCTTTTTTCTTTTTGGTGATATAAAAATTTAATCCCTCTTAATAATTAACGAAGGAAGCTACTAAGTACTTAGTCATATGTAAAAATGAAAGTCCCTGGCTTTGCATGGCATTTACTCTAAGACTTGCAGAAAGAACTTGCATACTTTGATCTCTTTTCCTGGTTCATCAGGAAAGACTCCATGGGGCCGCAACCATACCTGGAAACATGCTGGCCTAAATGACTATGACAGCCTCACTTCTGGCCTTCTCTGGTCTTATGTTCTTGAACCTGTAAATTCTTCCAAGTCTTTGAGTAACAATCTGGTTTCTAGATTAAAATGTTCTCTCTAGTGGCAGAAGTATAATAAATGGATGAAACCTTTCCAGGGAGTATTTGGCAACAGGTTCGAAGTCTTAAAGTATGCATTACCCATTCACTCAGCAATTCCACTCCTAAAGAAATAATTATGAATATGAACAAAATGCATGTATGAAGGTGATTATTATAGCATACTTTAAAATATTTTTATATCTTTTATATTTATATTTTTATATTATATATTACACAATACTAATTTTTATTTATTTATTTATTTGTACAATACTAATTTTTTTTAAGATTTTATTTATTTATTTGAGAGAGAGAGTGCACATGAGCACGAGCTGGTGGCATGGGGTGGGTAGTAGAGGGCAGAGGGAGAAGGAGGAGCAGACTCTCTGCCAAGCAGAGAGCCTGACGTGGGACTCAATCCCAGGACCCTGAGATCATGACCTGAGCTAAAGGCAGACGCTTAACTGACTGAGCCACCCAAGTGCCCCTACAACACTAATTTTTAAAAGTAGGGCATACAAAGTATGTATGATATAATCCTTTTCATCTAAAGATGTATGTCTATTCATAGAATATGACTGGAAGTATATATAATACAGTGTTAATAGTCATGATCTTTTTGTACTATTACAGACTTTTCTTAAATGTCTGTAACAAACATGTATTACTTCTGTAATAAGAAGAAAAGGTGTTTAAATATACTTGAAACACAAAAGATCATTTTGGCCACAGTGGTTGGAAGAATTATGAATGGGGAGGATTGGATGAGAGGTTACTGCAGTGGTTCAGGCAAAAGACAATCCAAGTAAGAACCAGGGATATGGCAGTGGGATAGAGAAGGAAAGAGAAGGAAAAGCTGATTGGAGACATATTCAGTAGTCCTATGAGAACTATAAACATATACCATACATTCAAGTCAGTAATAAAATTGATCTTTTAAAAGAGTCAACATGATTCATCCATATCCTTTTAGTACCTTCAAATATGTGTTTGAAGAAACTCAGAGCCAACTCTGATTTAGTTTTCTAGGTTTTAGTTTCCTGGCTTGTTCAGCTGAGTTAATGAGGGTCTAGTTGACAAAGAAAGAGCGTAAGAGGAGGACTGGACTGTGGAGGGAGAGAATAAATTCAATTTTGGATATGCGGAGTTTGAGGGGTTTGTGAGACGTGTATTAAGCTGTGGTACATGAGTCTGAAGCTCAGGTCAATCAGCAGATACAGAATTAGAGATCATCAGTATATATGTGAGTATTAAAACTGGGTGGTTGTTAAGGTTGCCTGGAGAGTGTCCAGTGAGAAAGGGGGTGAACATGGAGCCCTGTGGAACCTCCACAGTTCAGGGCAGGATGAAGGAGAGGAAGTCACTGAGAAGACTGAGGAGCAGTGAGGTAGGCCAGCCCATAATAGGCTAATCCAGGTTCAGAGCCAGGCAAGAACGACCAGTTGCACAAGTTCAGGTTGCTCTCATTTCGGCTTACTATCAAGTCTGCAAGCTAGCACTGTAGTGGGCACAGGAAATGAGACTCTGGGGTTTCTTCTGCTCTCGTGGGGTTGTGACCAAAGTGCAGGGGTCAGTATAGCTCCTCTCAAGTCTGATCCGCCACTCCCTCCTCTGTAGGCTAGGGAATGGGCCCTGCAGCCCTCAAGGTTCTAGGTACTACTGCTTCAGGCCATTTCGTTCTGTGCCATAGGTACGTCCTTGTGTCTTCTCTCTTCTTCCTGCCTCCTTGCCTGCACCAGCCTTGGCCAGGGCATACCAAAAGTAGCCAGAGGGGTTCAGGGGGAAAAGAAAAGAGAGGCGAGACTGTCAAGGAAGGAGTTGCCAACAATATCAGATGCCAAAGAGTTCAAGTAACGTAAGTGTTAAAAAGTTCCCAATTTAAAGTTGTGATTTAAAGGCTATTTGTAGCCATACGCATAGGGTACCACCAAGCTCAGTTTCCCATGAAAGTCATTTTCATTCCCAGAAAATATAATCAAGGTATTTATTTAGTTACGGTATTTTGTTATGGCAACCTAAGCTAAGACATTCACCCTGCCAGACTCCTTCATTCATGGTGATTTATTTTTAGTGGCCTTATTGTCTTTTCTTCTTCCTTTTTTTTTAAGATTTTATTTATTTATTTATTTGTTTGTTTATTTATTTATTTATTTATTTAGAGAGTGAGTGGGGAGAGGGGCAAAGGGAGAGGGAGAGAGAGAGAATCTCAAGCAAGCTCTGCACTAAGCGTGGAGCCCACGGGGCTTGATCTCACAACCCTGAGATCACAACTTGAGTTGAAATCAAGTTGACACTTAACTGACGGAGCCAACCAAGTGCCCCCCTTTGTCTTTTCTAACAGCCCATCCCTTTAAGGAATTCCCATCATACAGGGTGGGAATACCTATTGTGGGTTGTGTTCAGTGTCTCTTACATCAGCCTCTTGTGTCCCATGCACATCAAAGAATGTGGCAGGGTACCAGTTTCATTGTCCCCAGATCTTCCCAATAGCTGAGAAACCTATCAGATGTTGGTCTTCCCAGAGCATGTGATGGACTTCTAGATGACTCAGGTCTGTCAGGGTCATGGCTGACTCATAGAATGCTCAGTTACCCTTAAGTGGCAGAATAAAAGAAACACATTTAAATGGGGGGGGAAGTGTAGGTCTTTAGCACAGAATTGTAATTATTGGGTTTTCTTTTTTAAGATTTATTTATTTGAGAGAGAGAAAGAACAAGTGTGGGGAGGGGCAGAGGGAGAGAGAGAATCCTGAAGCAGACTCTGAGCTGAGCCCAGAACTGGAGGTGGGGCTTGATCCCAGGACCCTGAGATCATGACCTGAGCTGAAACCAAGAGCTGGCCGCTCAACCAACTGAGCCACCCAGGCGCCCCTAATTACTGGGTTTTCTAAAACAAGGTGTATGTTGGAGTCAACAATGCTTAGACTCTTCTGGAAGGGATGAGGCAGCTTCAGTCTTGTGTCTGTTGGGCCAGCTTCATTTGGGGCCCCAAACCAAAGCATTATAAATATCCATATCTTTTTATGTCTGTCATTGCTTATTTGGTTTTCCATCTGTCCTGCTCTGAAGCAGGAGCAGGAAGAGAAGACAGAGGGAAATCGTGAGCTCTTTAGAGGAATAGTGCCAGATATTAAATCTATAAACAAAATAGACTGAAGCAGAAAGAATGACTCAGAGACGAAGGAAGCATGAAAGCAGTATCACACTGGGAAAATGTCACCTGAAAGTGCTGACTGTATGTTCCTGGCATATCTGTGATTGGTCCTTTAAGTTCGATCAGCACAATTCAGTTCCTGACCTGCTTGTGCCTCACTGCCCTGTTGAGTGCATTTTCATTGTTTCTTCATATCGAGCCCTTAGATTCATTTATATAATGCAAGCTGATGACCCATGGTGAGATCGTCCTTTCCTCTGGTGATAATGATCCTGTCACACCAGGTTCCTGTTTCATTGGAGCGTGAACGGAGTGGTGCTGATTGATTGGGACCAAGCTGGAGTGAAATAAGGATTTTACTGGAGGGTCCTTTAGTCTTCCTGTACAATGCTCAAAGAGTAGTTAAAACTAGGAGTCATCTGAGTGCCCTGCCTTGTCAGGGTTAGTCTGAAACGGAAGTTACAAATGGGCAGCCCCTGGGTCAGATGTATTTTATTTGGTCCACCCAGCGTTTGGAGTTAGTTGCCAACATTTAAAAATAGGGATATTTCACATCCAGGTTTCCTACTCTTCTTTAAAATGGGAAGATCTAGAATGTTGGATCTGTATCCCTTCCTAGAAACCATTGGCTAATGCTGAGTACACTGCCTTTTAGTGGGGACAGGAGCCCTCTAGATTTGCGTAGTCCCCAGTGCTGCACACATTTATGTTGGCCGCCCTAGGCACGGAAGTTTGTGTTCCGTGGTCTATGGGAAGGATGTGTAGGGGAGGAAAAACCTTTTTTCTCTGCCTTCCTAGTGTCACTGGCTCAGGAATCAAACTGATAATAAACAGATTAACAAGAAAAAAACCAGTTTTAATTACACAGGTACACAAGGGAGTTTCACAAAGAATTGAAACTCAAGGAGGTGTCCAGGTAATTGAGGCTTATATACCATCTTAGGCCAGACAAAGGAAAAGGGGTTTTTGAGTTTCTGGTTGGGGAGGCAAGTTATGGGAAGGCAAGAGGAGGAAACATAAGATAAGGATGGGATGTCTTGTTATGCAGATAAGAGCCTCACAGGTGATAAAAGTTGTCTTTCTTCCTGGTACAGGAATAACTTTACAAATGGAAATTTCCTTTCTAAATGTAAATTTCCTTTCTAAATGTAAATTTCCTATACAAAAGGGGAAATTTATACTTGATTTTTAAGCAGTTAGAGGGAAGCAGTAAAGAGCTTTTCCTGCCTCTGCTGGTTCTCAGGTGTCGTTAGCTCAAAATAATCCATAGGCCAAAGAGATATATTTTGGGATTACATATCCTGGTACCCTTGAGAAGGAAACTAGGCTAGCATTTATTAAGTTACCTTTATGTATGAACCATTGTATCTTGTCGTTTACACATATGATCTCATTTGATTATCCTCACAGTCAAATAAGGTTTCAGCTTCAATGCTATAGGGACCATGCCTATGACATGCCACCCCAAATATGGCACTTTGACATATTGAGTATTTTATTATTATTATTATTTTTTTTTTTTTTTTAAAGATTTTATTTATTTGACAGAGAGAGCACAAGCAGAGGGAGAGAGAGAGAGAAGCAGGCTCCCCGCTGAGCAAGGAGCCCGATGCGGGACTCGATCCCAGGACCCTGGGATCACGACCCAGGCCGAAGGCAGCTGCTTAACCGACTGAGCCACCCAGGCGTCCCTTATTATTATTATTTTTAAAGTTTATTTATTTTTTACTAGTCTCTATACCCAACACGGAGCTCAAACCCAAGACCCTGAGATCAAGAATCACACACTTCACCAAGCCAGCCAGGTGTCCTTGTCATATTGAATATTTTATTTATTTATTTATTTATAAAATAAATTTCTGGTTTTGTTTTTTGTTTTTCTGGGGGGGGTAGGGGGAGAGGGAGAGGGAGAGAGAGAATCTTAAGCAGGCTCCACACCCAGCATAGAGCCTGATGTGGGGCTTGATCTCATGACCCTGAGATCATGACTTGAGCCGAGATCAAGAGTTGGACACTTAACCGACTGAGCCACTCAGGTGCCCCATATTGAATATTTTAAATTGAAGGAGTTTGAAAACAGCAGAAGCAGGAAGGTCATTCTGGCCTCTGCCTACCCTTCTTCTGTAAAACAAGTCATAAAATCTTTGTGTGATAGTTGTCCTTCCTATTCCTGGAGGAAAGGAGCATCTTTTTTTTTGGAAAGGAGCATCCTTATCTCTAAAGACTAAAGACAAAGGGACGCTGAGAAGAATGCTAACAAACAGGCCTTGCTAAGTTTCCTTCATGTTCCCTGATCTATCATATTCTTCCACCTCTGTCTACTCTTCATCAAACCTAGCATAAACATACTCAATTTTTTTTTTTTTTTTGCATTTTCACTTCCTTAGGAAGGCTCCTGTGTCATGTAAAACTTATATAAATTTGTATACTTTTTTTCCTGTTAATAAGTTTTTGTCAGTTTAATTTTCAGACCCAGCCAGGTACCCTAAGAGGGGTAAGAAAAACTTTTTCCTCTCCTATACCTGTTTCTTTCACTACTAGGAGAGTCCCAGCACTTAGTATAGTCAAAGCTATGGTAGGAGCTCCAAAGTATTCATTGGATGAATGAATGTGCACATGAATGCATAAATAAATGAATGAGTTATTTATTTATCCCATTTTTGTAGATGAGAAAATCAAGGCCCTGTGCATTAACTAACTAGCTTAGAATCATATGGCTGGTAGAGGTTACAGATGGGATTCAAATATGAGACTGTTTGACTCCAGAGGTCCAGTGTGAAGGAAAAGGGAAAAGACCATGGGTCATATCAGGGCCAAGTGCACAGTAGGCATTTTGTAAGCACTTCCCGAATTGGTTGACACTGCTTCAATGTATGTTCCTGAGTGCAGGCAACTGGATTACAAGTGTGGTTTTCTTTTTTTTTTTTAAAGATTTTTTTATTTATTTGACAGAGAGAGACACAGTGAGAGAGGGAATATAAGCAGGAGGGGTGGGAGAGGGAGAAGCAGGCCTCCCGCGGAGCAGGGAGCCCGATGTGGGACTTGATCCCAGGACTCTGAGATCATGACCTGAGCCGAAGGCAGACGCTTAACGACTGAGCCACCCAGGCGCCCCTACAAGTGTGGTTTTTAGTTTATGAAATTTGTTTAAAATCTACTGGTGTCTGGGTCCCTTGGGCCTGGGGATTTCATAATAGGCTCTGTAGTAGAAGGTACTATTGGCATGTAGCAAGAAGGGCATAATGTTTCTGTTCACAGTTGACTTGTGCTCCATAAATGTGGTGAAATTCCAAAGCTAATCCTCCTTGCATATCTAAAGAGCTTCCTCCCGGGCTTATTTCCTTAAACTACCTGCTGATGGTGCTTGGTTACCACCCCAGAGCCCAGAGCTGTGCTCAGGAATGAATATAATTCAATGCTCCTTTGTGAGGCTATTATTAGGAGGACCTGAAACTGGCTTAGGAAGCATGTTGTTCCAAAATGAAGCCCTTTTCAAAGAGAATGGATTGGCCTGGCTGAGGGAAATGGGGAAGTGGGTAAGAGGGTACCCTTGTGGCTTAGTTTCCAGCTCTGTGCTGATGATTCCCAAATTGATATATAATTTTTTTTCCAAATTGATTTATAATTTTACTATTACTCACACAAGTCTCATAATTCCATAAACTGCTAAATATTTCTTACAGACTTCTGTCTACCATGACTCCAAACCTAACATATTGAAAACTGAACATAAAAAACAAAATAAAACAAAACAAACCCCTGAACATACCACATTTGTGCCCATGAACCAGTCTTTTCCTTCCAACTTTCTCCATCAGTGGCTCTTTATTCTTTCACTTACCAAACTCCAAACTTTGGAGTTCTCTACTACTCTTTTCTATATATAATTCATATATGCAGATACTTTTCCATAAAAGGTCTATTTCCTTCCTCCTCCCCCTCCACCATTCCCACCCAAGTGCAAGCCTCTGTCTATCCTCAGATCTTGATTGCTAAAGGAGCTTCCTTGCTAAAGTAGCTTCTTTCTGCCTCCAGGCTCTCTTTCCTTTTATATCACTGCATACTACAGCCAAATTTATCTTACTAAAATCCTGTTTTCATGTCCCTTTTCAGGTTCCAAATCTATATTATCTTCTCATGGCTTGGACTAGCTTTTCCCAAAGTTTGTTATGTGAAGCTTTTGTTCCATAGGAAATTGATAGGCTTTAAGTAAAAAACAGATTCTGTGATCAAATGTCAGAGAAATGCTAGGTTGCCGAAGTTATAAACCATTTCTTTCCTGCAAGATGATTCATAGCTTTCATATATTAATATGCCTTAGAATGCAGTGTTTTCTGAGACATATTTTCACAGAACCTTTTTTTGTAGTGTTTCATTGGCCTAGGTCTACATGCACCACATTTTGGAAACACTGGTTCACAGATTCAAGTCCATACTCCCTGTGATGGTTAATTTTATGTGTTAATTTGACTGGGCCATGGAATTGTTAACCTTCAAAATCAAACAGGCAGTTATTTTACAAAAAAATAAATAGCAAAGAATTGTAATCAGGGACAAGCAAGTTACATTAAAATCACAGGCAAGTTTGCGGAACAAAGGAGAGAAAGGCTCTTTTATAGGGGAAAGCAGGAAGTTGGAAGCGCTGTTATAAACAAAGAGTCCATTAGGGTGAACTGGGCGCTGGAAGTATAGTGGCTTTTCATTGACTGAGTTGTGACTGCCTCTCATTGGCTGGGCTGTTGCCAGGGGAGGAGGAGAGCCTTTCTTCCTGCTGCTGGGATGGTAAAGTAGTGTCCACTTGCAGTGTCCCTCTCTTCCTGTTAGGTCTGCAACTGACACAGAGTGGTAGGGTGTGAGAGCTCCCCCTGCTGGCCTTCCCACTCCATTCTAGTGAAGTTTCCCTTTATTACTTTTCTCAGGGTGCCCAGATATTTGGGATGTTTCTGTAATGGTGTTTTTGGATGAGATTAACATTTAAATCCATAGATTGAGTAAAGCAGATTGCCCTCCTTAATGTGGGTGGGCATCATCCAATCAGTTGAAGGTCTGAATAGAACAAAAAGGCTCATCCTCCTGTGAGTAAGAGAGAATTTCTCCTGCCTGCCTGCCTTCAAACTGGGACATCAACTTTTTCCTGTCTTCAGACTCAAACTGAAACTAGCTTTTTCTGGGTCTGAAGCCTGCCAGCCTTCAGACTGCAACTACACTATCAGTTCTCTTGGGTCTCTAGCTTCTGACTTAGCCTGTAGATCTTGGGAATTCTCAGCTTCCAAATCACATGAGCCAATTCCTTACATCTTTTCATATAGCTACACATTCTATTGGTTCTAGTTCTCTGGAGAACCCTGACTAATACACTCCCATCTTTCTCTCCAAGCCTATTTAAGATCAGACTTCTGTTACACCTGTTTATCTCTTTCCATTTCCCAGCACATACCTCTGCTCAGGTAAGCTGGTTTTCTCATTATTTCTACATGCCCCCTTACAGAATTACCGCCAGCCTTTGTCCAAACTGTTTCTTTTGCTTAGGTATTTTTGCAAATATCTCCTTTTTCCTATTTGCTCATGTTCTAGTTCTACCCATCTCTCTCTCTCTTTCTCTCTCTCCTCCTCCCTTCTTCCCCTTCTAACATTTTTTTTAAGAAAATAAATTTCCCAAAGACAAGTCCTGCAAAGCACTGAATTGCATTCATTGCTAAGCATTGTGCTCTGTGGGAAGTGATTGGAATGCTAATCTGCTAGAAATTCAAGGAAGACCTGGAGGAAGTTCCCATTATAAGAGTAGATAAAAAAAAAAAAGTGAGACTCTTTCCCAGTCTTCTAATTCCCCAGTGCTTTCCCCCAGAGACATCTACAATTACCCGTTTCTTTTCTCGTTTCAAGGCCCAATTCCCATGGTTGCAAATTAGAGACACTTGCAGAGCATTTAAGACTCTTGAGGGCCAGGTTGCCTCTCAGACCGTTTGCATCAGAATCTCAGGGGGCGGGGCGCCTGGGTGGCTCAGCCGTTAAGCGTCTGCCTTCAGCTCGGGTCATGATCCCAGAGTCCTCGGATCGAGCCCCGCATCGGGCTCCCTGCTCTGTGGAAAGCCTGCTTCTCCCTCTCCCACTCCCCTTGCTTGTGTTCCCTCTCTCTCTCTGTCAAATAAATAAATAAAATCTTTAAAAAAAAAAAAAATCTCAGGGGGTGGGACCCAGGCATCAAATTTTGTAAAGTTCTCCTGACTCTAGTACACAGGAAGGACTGGGAACTAGTGTAAAGTCTTCTTCTTCTTTTTAAGTTTTTTAAAAAAATTTATTTAAGTAATCTCTACACCCCAGCGTGGGGCTCAAACTTACAACCCCAAGATCAAGAGTTGCATGCTCTTCCACTGAGCCAGCCAGGAGCCCCAGGGTGAAGTCTTCTTGATCAGAAGGCACTGAACCCATGGCCCTTTTGGTATGTGCCACACAATCTGGCTTGTTGTTATCTCATCTTATTAAAAATGGGAGCCTGTGGCTTGCCTGGTGGTGCTCAAGGAGGAGAATTTCTCTAGTTCTGAAAGTCAGTCTGTATATCCCTCCCACCCTTTCTCCTCTCAGGTATGTATGGACAGCAGTAGTTCTCTCTACTGCTTACTCTTTAGTAAGCATGAGACTCACCTGGATCCCCCACTCCTAGAGTGTCTGAATCAGTAGGTCTGGTAGGGGCAAGAATCTGCATTTCTAACAAATTCTCAGGTGATGATGACCCTATTAATCTGTGAACCACATCTTGAGAACTATTGACCAAGAGATCCGGGACTAAGGAAGAGAGCACAGGTGGGCCTGATATAGCCCCTTGGGCCTGAGAAAAACCTAATAGATTGGACATAGAAGTAAAGACTGGGTAAAAACACTACTTAACAGGAAGGTTCCCATTTGGGGGCCTAAACCCAAAATCCAATCCATAGATATGTTTTGTAGGGTCATACAATGTTTTCTGTTAATAAAAATAGTTAATACTTAAAAATCAGGGATTTACACACACACACACACACACACACACAAATATTTCAATTTTTCAGGAACAATGGATTGGCAGCAAGGGGCCCAATTTTCTGTGACAACTTTCAACTTTAACCAACAAGGAGTAGCTGCTTCGCTCTTCCAAATGAACCCAGCCCCCAGCTAACCTTACAACTGAATATAAACCACTTTAAGAGTGAGCCCAGTCAAAACAGTGGCAGAAAAACTACCATCAAACTCATAGAATAGTGAAAAGTTGGTTTAAGCCACTAAGTTGTAGGGTGATTTGTTACATAGCAATAGCTAACTGATACAAAAATTGGCAGAATTCTCACAGGCCTGCTTCACTCAGTTATGTTACCTCCCAGGCCCCTATAGGCAAGTGAGTTTCCATCCTGGGCCTTACCCTGCAGAGCACTAAGACAGACTTGTGAGCCTTTTATACATCCATTATCCCAACAACCTCACAAGGTCAGCTTGTATTAAAATCCATTTTGCAGATTAGGAAACTGAGGACTAGCAAGCTAAGAGACATCCCTACAGACACAGTAACAGCGGGGTGAGAACCCATCACTTTGCACTTCTATTTCAGTGCTTTCCCCCTTTTTCATCTGGGCAATTGGCTCTTAGTCTCTCTAGGCCAATAGACCTGACAGCCACCAAAACCAAACTCTGTAAGTTAACAGGGCATGATGTTTTCAAGAAGGGGAGCCCTCTAGGTAATCTTTATTTATTGAAAATGTTGTCTGTGAAGGGCTTAATATAGTGACCACTACATAGAAGGGCCTTCATGAGAGATACTTGTTTTTATATACCCTGTTTCTGTAGCATCCTTTGATGCACTTTTCCTTTCTTCCCTACTCACCAGACTTCTGGCTGGAGAATTTCATCTGTCCTCTAAGATCTGGTACATTTTCTGTATCTCTGTTACCGCACATAATCGCACTATATTATATTTTTGATGTGTCTCTCCCTCAGCTGTTGGGTGCTTTCATTTTGGGGATTATGGATTTCCTTTTTATTTTCACAGGACCTGGCCCAAGATAGGCACTGAATAAATGCTGATCAAATGGAAATGAAATTTAATTTCAGAGTTGGAAGATACATTCAATCATAGTCTAGTTTGACTCCCATAGTAATCATTTTGCAAAAGCATTATTATTAATATTGTTATACCCATATTAAAAATAAAGAAACAGAATCTCAATGTACTAATAATTTCTTTCCAATTGGTGATACTCAGGTGATATTTGTTAGGTTTTCCATCTGATAGTTCACTGTTACTCTTTGCTTTTCTTTATAATTTTTCTTTATAAAGTTTTCTCCTTGGGGTGCCTGGGTAGCTCAGTCAGTTAAGCATCCGACTCTTGATTTCGGCTCAGGTCATGATCTCAAAGTCCTGAGATCGAGCCCGGTGTTGCACTCTGTGCTGAGCACAGAGTCTGTTTGAGATACTCTCTCTCCCTCTCCCTTTGCCCCTCCTCCTGCTCGTGCACATACTCTAAATAAATAAATAAATAAAATCTCTAAAAAAAAATTTTCTCCTTGATGGCAGAACCTAAGCCTTACTTAGATCCCTATCCCCAGTGTGAGGTATGGCAGGTGGTAGACATTCAGTAATTGTTGACTTGAATTTAATTTCTACTTCTATGTTAGAAGCTATGTCTGGTACCACTCTAAGGAAATGTTTGAAAGAGCCATTTAAAATTTGCTTATGATTAAGTCCTACTTTCACTCAGTCAGAATATTAACCAAACATAGTCTCACTCTTTTATCACAGATTGGATGCCTGGACAGAGAGACAGAGACAGACAGACACAGAGAGAGAGAGAGACACACACACACACACACACCGCCCACCCCCCAACACACACACACAGACTGACTGACCTGTATCTTTGAGAAAAGAAGGACACAGAAAATTGCAGGGTAACCAGACCCTGTCTGAAAGAGAATTCTTTCTTTGTGCTAACACCAGAGAAATGTGGGGCTGTCATGTGAGGAGCAGTTATACTCTTTGTATATCAGGTAAGGCAGAAAAGAGAAGACTAAGGTTCAAGGAAAGGGGGAATTAGAAGGGGCCAAGTGATTGAAATCAACAAAGGGACTGCCAAGAAATATGAGAAACGAAGAGGAAGGAAAGACTGAGAGGGCGTTCTGTCAGTAGCATTTAAAAGAGAGCAAGGAATGCAAAGTGACCCGCTGTGAAGGAGTCACAAGATACCATCTGTATTCTCTTCCCTGTGAGGCACTTTCTTCTGAAAAGGATTGTCATCATCAAACCCAGACAGCACTGCACTATTTTGTTAGTGATGTTGCTTTTAAAAATGTAGACTATAATTTTATTTTAAGAGTTGAATTAATCTGCAACAACATTCTGGTATTTTGTAAAATGAAAATATGCTGAGTCATCCTGTCAAGAGAGGTGATAATCAAGAAGCTAGGGTATACTTTTTTCCTATTATCATAGTTGCTGATTTTAACAGGGAGTTACCCACTGCAAGGAACATTTCTTGGTGTTAGCAGTGGGTTCCATATCATGTTTTGGTCTAATATGATTTCCTGGTCTAGAGCCATTTGTGTTTGAATGAAAATGATGGCTGTAGTAACAATTTTTCATATTCTCCTCGCAGCAAGTTCCTTTTGCTCACAAGTCTGTTATTATTGAAATGCATTTAGTTGTAGGTAAATGACCCTTGCCTTCTGTCTTTAATTGAAACTCAGCCTGCCACAGTTAATATGTTTCATGACTCACTAAATCTTGGAAGGAAAACCTAATGTGCTGTAAAAGCAAAGGAAAAAACATTAATTGATTTCAGCATACATTTTCCTATGCGACTGAGCCAGCTGTCCCTAAAGTGGAGTGCATATGAGTAGCTGGATGTGTGCATGTATGCTTCTATGATTGTATTCCATTGCTTTTCATGTAGAAGGAGCCCTCTTGATATTCTTTTTTATGTAATCTTCCTCACTTTCTTACCAGCATCTGTTCACTTGTATAGTTAGTTCTGTTTTGAGAAGAAGAAACCTTTGGTCTATATGGAAAGGAGTGTGAGATCTGTAGTCACTCTCTGGGCCTGGACTGTGGGTGTGATCTCTATATTAGGAAAAGAGGTACAAGAGAGCCTCACTAAAAGGATTTTTACCACATTGTGTTAGTATGTCTTTGTAGCATCGATCCAGCCCATACACCTCAACAACTTGAGAGAGAGAAATTCAAGTTGTATCAGTTAGCTATTGCTGCATAACAAGTCACCCCACAACTTAGTGTCTTGAACCAACAATAATATATCACTCTGAACTGCTTTGTGGGTTTGCTGGGTAGTTTTTCAGCTGCTCATTTTGCTTGGGCTTACTCATGTGGTTGTATTCATTTGTAAGGTTATCTGGGGTATGGACTCATTTGGGTTGAGGCTGGGCCTCACTGCCTATGTGGTATTTCATTTTGGTCTTCATACCACAGTGATCTTGGGGTTCCAAGAGTATGAAGGTAGAAGTTGGAACACCTCTGGAACCTATACTGTATCACTTCCACCGTATTCCATCAGCCAAGAATTTAGAAATTCTGAATTAAAATTAAGACACAAATTTGCAGGTCTCAAGATCAGCTCAGTTTTGAGGAATGCGGACTCTACCTCTTACAAGAAGGAACCTCAAAATATTGTGGCCAAGTTTTTCACTCTACCACATTCCTAGTTACCTAGGAGAGAATTATCAGGATATTTGAGGCTGGAAAGCATGGTCATATTTGGATTTGGAGACTTAGATCGTAGTCAACTGAGCCAGCTGTCTCTAAAATGTAGTACATACAAAAACAGCTGGTGTGTGCATGTATGCTTCTAAAATTGTATTCAAGAGTCAACCCACATCATTCTAGATGGGCAAATTGCTTCAAGTTTCATTTCTTCATCTTTAAAATGGGAATAGTAACAGTGCTTCTCACATAAATTGTGAGGACTCAATGAGAGAGATAATATATAGAAAGTGCTTTGTACAGTTCCTGGCACATGGTAGGTGTTCAAATGAATTATAGCTAATTTTACTTTTAAATTTTCTTATTTTAAATCCTTAGCTATTTTTGTTTGTTTTACAAGTAATTCACACAGCGTGAAAATCAGAAAATGTAGAAAAGCAGAAAGAGAACAAATATTTCATATTACCCAATATTTTACCACAGAGTTAGCCACTATCAGTCTTTTGGTGAAATTCACTTAGAGCCTAGACTTTTTTTCAAATATGTACATATGAATAAGTGTGTGATAGACAGACAGACACCCCACACACCCACATACTCCCGCACACCCATACACACAGAGGAATATTTGTGTGTATTTTTAAAAATTTTCTTTTTAAGGGGCGCCTGGGTGGCTCAGTCGTTAAGCGTCTGCCTTCAGCTCAGGTCATGATCTCAGGGTCCTGGGATCGAGCCCCGCATCGGGCTCCCTGCTCCGCGGGAAGCCTGCTTCTCCCTCTCCCACTCCCCCTGCTTGTGTTCCCTCTCTCGCTGTGTCTCTCTCTGTCAAATAAATAAATAAAATCTTTAAAAAAAAAAAAAAAAAAATTTTCTTTTTAAGATTTTATTTATTTATTTGAGAGAGGGAGAGAGAGCACAAACAGGGGGGAGAGGCAGAGGGAGAGGGAGAAGCAGGCTTCCTGCTGAGCAGGGAGCCCGATGCGGGGCTCGATCCCAGGACCCTGGGATCATGACCTGAGCTGAAGGCAGACGCTTAACGACTGAGCCACCCAGGCGCCCCTGTGTGTATTCTTAGATATATATACAAAATTTTAAAAGCCAGAGAAGTACTTATTGCTTTTTATTATTTGTAACCCCCTCATTCTGGCATTTGTATAGGGCAGTTTCAGTTATTCAGTGTTAAATAGTACCAGACTCACAACCTATGGTTTTAGTTTTCCCTGGATCCCAGATATTAAGGCAAGAGCTCATACCTGTTACCAAATCTGAATTTCCCAGAGTGAATCTAGGAAATACCAGGCTCCTGAGATGGTCTGAGAAAAAAAAGTTCTGTGGTCAAATAAGTTGGGAAAATGCTGTACATTTTCTCTTCTAGTCTTTGAGAATCACAGATACTCATTTTTTTAAAGATTTAAAATTTTTTTTATTTTTAAGTAATCTTTACACCCCACACAGGGCCCAAACTCATAACCCCTAGATGAAGAGTCACATGCTCCACTGACTGAGCCAGCCAAGCGCCCCTCATTTAAAAAAAAATTTATTTTATTATTATTTTTTTAATTTAAAAAATTTTTAAAGATTTTATTTGTTTATTTGACAGAGAGAGACACAGTGAGAGAGGGAACACAAGCAGGGGGAGTGGGAGAGGGAGAGGCAGGCCTCCCGCTGAGCGGAGAGCCCGATGTGGGGCTCGACCCCAGGACCCTGGGATCATGACCTGAGCCGAAGGCAGACGCTTAATGACGGAGCCACCCAGGCGACCCCCCCAAAATTTTTTTTTAATTAAGCAAACTCTATGCCCAACATGGGGCTTGAACTCATGACCCTGAGATCAAGAGCCGCACACTCCACCGACTGAGCCCAGCCAGGTGCCCCGATAGATACTCATTTGTGATTAAATAAGCATTCAATTAATTAATACCTATTAAGTATGTGATTAAAGCATGTTAAAGTCTCTGAGAAGTCCTGTTGTAAAGTATCCTATTTTACTTTAGCCTCAAATTTCCCACATTTATGTGAACTCTTCTTTTAATTTTATTTTGAAAAATAATATAAAGTAAAATTACCATTTTTTTAATGTACACTTCTATGAAATTTTGTACATGGATTTGTGTAACCACAACAGCATTCAGGATTCAGAATAGTTTTATTATACCCCAGAACTCCCTTGTGTTACCCCTTTATAGTCACATCCCCTACTTCTCTAACCCCTGGCAACCACTGACCTGTTCTCCACCCATATAGTTTTCTTTTTTTTTTTTAATTTTTTTATTGTTATGTTAATCCCCATACATTACATCATTAGTTTTAGATATAGTGTTCCATGATTCATTGTTTGTGCATAACACCCAGTGCTCCATGCAGAACGTGCCCTCCTCAATACCCATCACCAGGCTAACCCATCCTCCCACCCCCCTCCCCTCTAGAACCCTCAGTTTGTTTTTCAGAGTCTATCGTCTCTCATGGTTCTTCTCCCCCTCCGATTTCCCCCCCTTCATTCTTCCCCTCCTGCTACATTCTTCTTCTTTTTTTCTTTTGTAACATATATTGCATTATTTGTTTCAGAGGTACAGATCTGAGATTCAACAGTCTTGCACAATTCACAGCACTTACCAGAACACATACCCTCCCCAGTGTCCATCTCCCAGTCACCCCATCCCTCCCACCCCACCCCCCACTCCAGCAAGCCTCAGTTTGTTTCCTGAGATTAAGAATTCCTCATATCAGTGAGGTCATATGATACATGTCTTTCTCTGTTTGACTTATTTCGCTCAGCATAATACCCTCCAGTTCCATCCACGTCGTTGCAAATGGCAAGATCTCATCACCCATATAGTTTTCTTTTTGCCATTTCTTTTTTATAGGAATGTCATATACATGGAATTACATACCATGTAGCCCTTGAGACTGGATTCTTTTATTCAGGTAATACCTTTGAGACTCATCCGTGTTGTTGCATGTATCAATTATTAAGGGTGTGTGTGTGTGTGTATGTATGTTTAGCTCTTTCTTATTGCTGAGTAGTATTCCATGATATGGATGTACCACAGTTTATTTATACTGTTGAAACATATTCAGGTTTCTTCCAGTCTTTGGTGATTTTGAATAGATCTGCTGTAAACATTTATGTACAGGTTTTTGTGTAAACATAAATTTTCACTCCTCTAAAGTGAATACCCAGGAATGGGATTGCTGGGTCATTTGGTAAATGTATGTAAGCAAACTCTTTTTATATGTGTAATACTTATTAAGATCCCACATAACTAGTATTTCAATGAAAATACTATTAACATCCTGTAGACCTAGTATTTCATAGGATGCACTTTGGGGAGAAAAGCTTTAGGAAGGCTTTGAATGCTGTGACTTGTTGCTGTTTTTGAAAGTCAAATGGACCTCAAATCCAATTCCACACACCCAAAGTTTGCTTAGGCTCAGCCAGGACTCCCACTATACTCCCATTTGTTAAGGACATTTGTATCACAGTCTCATTTAATTTAACCCTGACAACAATCCCATGATTTTGCAGTTGAAGAAATGGAGGCCCAGAGAGGATAACAACTTACCCAAGTTCCCATGGCTGGTAAGTAGCCAAGATTGGAATTCTTGTATCTTATCATCAAGTCCAGGGCTTTTTCTGCTTCCCCCTCTACCTGTCTTTTTCTTCCTTTCCCTCTTTGAACATAGTTATCTGAGTCTGTAGTCAGTTGTCTTCGACCAGGGTTGGCAAATAAAAAACACAGTTGCTATCACTTCCCACTTCATGGCAGACACGAATAATTTAATTTCACCTCCTCTTTCTTGCTCAGCCCTTTCTTCAGACAACTATCAGTTGATTGGAGTTAGCACTTGAGCTAATAACCGTTTGCTATTTTGTTCTTGGACTTTGTATTAGTTATCTATCGCTGTGTAACAAACAATCTCAAAACAGTGTGGCTTAAAAATAGTAAATATCACTTGTGATCTTTCATAATTTCTATGGGTCAAGAATTCAGATAGGGCATTGCAGAATGGCAGGCCCTATTCTGTCATGCCTGGGGGCTTATTCAGTTGGAAGACATGAACCATGTTGGGGGAATTTATTCCTCAAAAGGATGAGTTGGGCTTGGTTATCAGAAGAGGGCATGCCTTACAAAGACAACAGATGTTTCCTGTGCACAATGAGGTGCCTTTTGACCCTGAGGTCATTCTCTCATCTCTGCTCCCCCATTCTTGTCATGACTTTTCACTCAGTTACATCCTGTCACACTCATGTTCCTACTCAAATCGTAGGCTCTTCGTTTCCCAGGAGGACAACTTAAAGGCAGATGTACCCTTTCATAGTTGAAGGTCTTGCTCTTGACTCCTGATGCTTTGATTTACTTCCATGACTCCCTGTATTCCTGATTCCTAGTCTGCTTAGGATTTGAGGGGCACAGAACACTTTGGTTTGGGTGTTGGTTTTCTGGACTCCTAACCTGTCTCTCTCAGTCAGGAAATGGTTACTCCCAGATCTGTAGCCTTGACTCTGGACCTCTTGACTCCTTAGTCTCCTGCTCTGCTGTTTTTAAACCTGTTAACCCCTTGCTTCCCATACATCCTGTTTCTTGATTTGTTTTCTTTTTTTTTTTTTTAAAGATTTTATTTATTTATTTATTTGACAGAGAGAGACACAGCAAGAGAGGGAACACAAGCAGGAGGAGTGGGAGAGGGAGAAGCAGGCTTCCCGCCAAGCAGGAGCCTGATGCGGGGCTCGATCCCAGGACTCTGGGATCATGACCTGAGCCGAAGGCAGACGCTTAACGACTGAGCCACCCAGGCGCCCCTTGATTTGTTTTCTTATTCTCCCTTGTTACCACCTATATTTTGGCTTCCTAGTATCTCTTAGACCAAATTATTTCCCAGCACACATCTGCTGATCCGTATGCTGGGCTTTGCCTTCCAATGACAGGCTTCTCTCTCTCCCTTTCTTCATTTGGAGGTTAAGCTGAGGTACAGTGTATTTAGCCTTGGATTCAGAACCAGAAGCCTCAAGTTCCAAACCTGACCTATGTAACTTTAGGCCAGGCTTTTTAATCTCTCTGAGCCCCAATTTTCTCATCTATAAAATGGAAGAGTATTATCTACTTCACAGCATTGCCTGGTAATAATTCTAAAATGCTAATGTGTGTATGTATGTATATTTAAAGTAAATTTATTTTTTTCTCCCTTCTAAGCATCTTTCCTTTATACAGTTTTCCTCGCTTAAGCAGCTGGCCATTCTGTACTTATTAACTCAGGAAAGGAAATGTCAGAGCAGAAAAAACAAATAGGAGTCTTTCTGGCTTTGGTTTTCAAAAGCCTAAAGCCCTTAGGGGAACATTGAGAGCCCAGGACTGGTCAAAATGGGTGAGAGCAAGGGGTTTGAAGAGAGAGGGAGATTCTCCTTCAGACTGGCAATGGATTCCACTGTTCTGGGCAGAGGAGAGAGGTGGGTGGAAGGAGGAGAGACAGATGGGGTGTAATGAAGCACAGATGCAGCAGGACCCAGAGTGAGAGGGGCCTGTGCCCTCCCTTCTAGACAGAGCCCTGGGGAGCAGAAAGGACACAGCTGGCAGGTTCTGGGTGCCCAGAGTGGCCCACAAATGGTGCTGGACTGGAAGAGGTCCTGCAGCCTGGGGGTGAAGGAAATGTCAGTGTAGGTCACTGAGGATTGAAGCCTACAGGCCTGACAAGGTGATGGCAATTTCACTTGACAACTGCTTGGAGAGATGACAGCAAGGACTAGAGTGCACTTCTGTCCCACCCCACTCCCTCCTTCCACTACGATTCTCCAAAAGCGCCTAGAACCTAGAGGCATTCCCTGAAAGTGGGAGGAAGGCTTCAGATTAACTGAGGTTACATTTTGCCACTCTGGTAGAATAGGGTCTAAAAATGAAGTTGAGTTATAAAAATAGTTTGTGTCTGCATGGTGGATTAAGACCCATAACCACTACCACAGAAAGCACTTAGCCTTTGTCTGTAGGTAGGCACCAGAATGTTTACTGAGTTTGAATTCAGATGTTATTGAGCCTCTGAATATATGTAATGTTCTCCTAGATGTTTGACATCTGGTACAGCCATTCCCTCCATCAGGGGTTCTCAGGCTGTGGTCCCAGGGACCAGCAGCATCAGCACCACTGGGCTTTTGTGAGAAATGTACATTCTCAGGCCCTCCGCCCTGAACTACTGAATCTGAAACTCTTCCAGGTGATTCTAACACATGCTAGAGTTTAAGAACCGCTGCTCTACATCCTTTCTGTTTTCTTACTTACAACCTCAGTTTCTCAGACTTATTTCAATAGTCAAGTTACCATGTGATACTTGACTAGCATCAGCTTTGGGCTAGTGAAATACATATATATATATACATATATATATGTATGTATATATATATAAACAAAACAATTGTATTTACAGAAAACTTATTTTATTAAAAAGAGTAGGCAGACTATAGTAAATAATATTTTGGGGGCACGTGGGTGGCTCTGTCCGTTAAGCATCTGTCTTCTGCTCAGGTTGTGATCCCAGGGTCCTGGGATCGAGCCGCTTGTCGGGCTCCCTGCTCGGTGGAGAGCCTGCTTCTTCCTCTCCCTCTGCTGCTCCCCCTGCTTGTGCTCTCTCACTCTCTTTCTCTCTGTCTCTCTCTCAAATAAATAAAATCTTAAAAATAAATAATATTTTGAAGTATCGAGGGCAAAGGATGGTGAATCTGAAATTTAATTCCAGCTAAACTGTCATTCGGAAAAGTGAGGTTTACAAAACTATTTTCAGTCATAATGAGATTATTTAACACATACAATTCCTAAACTGATAGTCTCACATTACTAGTAATTCTATGAACTGATGATAAAAATTAATAATGATACGAAAATTTTCTGGGAATAAACAAGGACTTTGATCTGCATATTTATTTTAAGCATATGGACAGGAGAGCTTCTGATTTCCCCTGGAGTTTTCTTCATGACCATTGCACTTTTATTTCATTTCACCGAGGACCCAGCTCCTGAGAGGAAAACAAGGGAGATTGGAAAGAGACCCTTTAGTAAATGAAGAGAGGGTATCATAGGCAAACATGATCTTAAACATTCACTAGCTCTCCAAGGAGCCAGTGAACTTCATAGGGAATGATTTTGTGGCCAGGCAAGGTCCTAGGGAAATTTATGGCAGAAACATTTTCCCGTTTCTGGGTCAGGAAATGATAGCACACAGATGGAATTTACAATGGGAGTGTGAATGGAGAGGCCCCACCCAGGCAGCCCAGCAAAGGCCCCTTTCACCGGCTCTATTCACATATAATGAGTGCTCCCCAGGCTCTCCTGGCTGGCCGCTTTTTCTTTTTCCTCGATTGCTTTCACTTTTTCACAGAGGACTGCCCTGCTTGCGGTCCACTTGGGACTGGGGTGAGCCTTGATTTGGCAGGAGAAAGGAAGAAGTACACGGTGGCCTACAAAACTGAATTGCTCTGCCTCCCTGGCCCCTTTCCTTGAATAATAGGCCTTTGTGCTTTGAAATGTAGGGAAGTCCCAGTTTCTCAGGCTTTTTAAAAAAAGGAAACCTTCCTAAAATCTCCTCACCCGCTTTAAGATGCTTAGCAGGGAGTAGTTAAGGGGCAGAACAGTTATTAAATCAAATATTTCTTTAATAATTTTAGAAATTGTTAGGATAGCTGATTTCCAAATATATTTCATGCATTCCTTCAGACGGACAAAAATACTGGTTCAATTTAAAAGTCCAGTTTTAAAAAAAATCACATGGGACAAATCTACATAAAAAAAAAGCAACACCCCCAAAAAACAATTTTTGAAATATTTGACAAAGCAAAATTGCATTACAAAATTGCAGAGAGGAATTCAGAGAGCCTTTGGAGTCTGTTGAAATGGGGTGTGATAGACATGATTTGTTTTAATTTTTTATTTTATTGCCCCACCCTCCCCACCCCTTCTTCCTCCCCCCATCCTAGGCATGATTTAAATCATTCCACCTTGTAACCAAACCAACATGAGTTTGTTTCTTGGTGAGTCACAGATACACCAGGTGGAATTGTCACACAAAGTAAACTTTATTTGCAGCAAATAAGGAGACCACAGGGAATAACTTCAAAAGCCGTGACTCCCCAGGCAAGGGTGAATGGGTTCCTTTTATTTAGTTTAGGATGATTATCTAGATAGAGAAGCCTTGTCATCCTACACAGTGGAAGGCATAAGGCTGCACATGTGCCTTAAGGAAACATGCCTATACAGACATTGTATGTTATGTAAATGAGGCTTGTGGTCCTTCTTGGGTGTAGATTTTATTATTATAATGAGGTAAAGGTAGTTGTTGGTCATTCTAGAGGTCACTCGGTGGTCCATCTGCAGCAGGCATGAATTGGGGGTTTTTACTGAAACTGGTCTGGGTGGTCTGGGCCAGCTCAAGTTCTTGTCAGGGCTGTTGCTATCACTTGAGGGAGGGTTTGGTTTCCGTTTGCCGGAGTTAAGAGATAAGCTGGAAAGAAGAGCTTAAGGAAAAACTGTGGGATAAAGGTCGATGAGTGTGAGCAGGTGGGCAGTAAAGGTCAGGTGTTGGGGTCTAGCTGTAACAATCTGTTTTTCTTTCACTAATCTTCACCTTCTCTTTCAAAGGTGTATGTTAATAGCATTACATTTCCTTTTTTTTTTTAATCCTGAAAACAAAGTATATTGAAGAATCATTACCATCATTTAGGCCCCCATATGTTTCAATGGTTTAAGTATATTTGAACATCTTTGATTTTGATTTTACTGTAAAAGATATGATTTCACCATTCATTTTTTGAATTTTTAGAATGTGGCAGAAGATATAAAACATTCTTCATTCAAGGACTATTATTTGTCTCTGGCTGGGTTACTAGAGGCCAGGCTCTGGAGCTAAACTTGGAGTAAGAGGTTATTGTCTGCCCCTCTGGTAGCCATTTCCCTTCCTTTCCCAGCCCAGAGTTGTATTTTCTCCTCTCAGCCATGTGTTCTCCATGAGGAACCCCTCCCAGCTCCAGTCCTGGAAGGCAGGATTTCCACTTGGCCAATCAAATCATCAAATCCTTTGTCCCATCCCCAGCATGGGGAAAGGGAAAACCACAGTGATTTCTTCAAGGATGGGCCACATGACCCAGCTGTAGCCAATGCAATACAGCTGAGGCTTTTCTGGGATTGGTCGGAGAGAGGCAGGTGCCCTCCTTCCATTGTTTTTTTTTCTTTTTTTTTTTAAAGATTTTATTTATTTGTCAGAGAGAGAGCGCGCGAGCAAGCGCACAAGCAGGGGGAGTGGGAGAGAGAGAAGCATGCTCCCCGCTGAGCAGGGAGCCCAACACAGGACTCGATCCCAGGACCCTGGGATCATGAGAAGGCAGATGCTTAACGACTGACCCACGAAGACGCCCCCTTCCACTGATTCTTCAGTCTGGGGAAAAGTGAGGCTGGAGGTGCGGCAGCTACCTTGATACCCAGAGATGAGAGCTTGAAGCTGTGGCAGAGGCTGGGGAGCTTCCAGGAGCCCAAGGATGAGTGAAACCAGCCCAGCTGAAGATAGAGCTAAGAAATGCAGAAAAATTCAGTCCCAGTGACCTCATTTGAGCCCTATGCCTGAGGCTAGCCCTGTCGTTAGAGTGTTTAGTTGTTCAAGCCAACAAACCTCCTTAGTTGCTTAAGCTGGTTGGGATTGGATTTTCTATTGATAAAAAGTCATGCCAATGCAGGTCTGGAGTCCAAAGGTGCTGGGAATTTGCCAAGACACAGCTCCAGGTGCCGAGAATGAGTCTGGAGTGTGGTCATCAGAACTGGGCCCCAATGCCTGGCTCACTCCCCTCCCCAGCCCCTGCCTGGAGGAGGGGTGACTCAGTGCTGGTTTCTGTTGGAGGGATGCTGAAGTGGCTTAGGCCCTTGCCATCTCAACTCAAGTCTGTCCTGGGAACTAGGAGCAGGACTGGACTTGGAGGTGGGGGACCACAACCCTTCAGCTGTGGGGAGAGAAGGGCCAGGTTGGACACATATTGTCAAGGACTATAGTAAGACAGAAACTTCATGCTGTGTTACATCTCTTCATTGCATGGACCCTTTATTGTCTCCAGGGAATGTGTCTTTACTTTGGGTCTCTGCCCCGAACATCTGCCCCACCCTCTTGTGGTCTGCTGAACTTCCACAACTGGGTTAGACATCTCTCCTCAGTATTCTTGTAGGCTCTTTTAGGTAATGAGCATCACATTATCATCCTGTATCATTCAGCAACTATTTATTGAGTGCTGCTATGTGCCAAGTGCTAGTCCAGGCACTAGAGGTACAACAGTGAACAAGACAGACAGAAATTCCTGCCTGCAAGGAGTTACATTCTGATGGGTGGAGAGAGGCAATAAAATAAGTAAACTATAAGCTATATTCAAAGTGGATATGTGCCCAGGGGAAAAAGCAGGAAAAGAAGACAAGGCCTGATAGGGAAAGTGGTGACAATTTTTCATGGACTGGTGAGGGAAGACTTCATGGGAAGGTGACATTAAAGTAGACTTGAGGTAGATGAGTGAACAAGCCTTGTGGAGATCTGAGGGAAATACTTTCCAGGTGAATGGAACAGCAAGTGCAGAGGCCCTGAGGTGGGGGCTTGGTGTGGTGGAGGAACAGCAGGGTACCCATCATGGGCAGAGGGGAGTGAGCACCAAGGAGAGGGGGAGCAATTGAGGTCAGCATGGGGCTGACAGGGAAATAAGGATCAGAGGGATTTCAGTTATTTACTGCTGCATAAGGAACCACTTTAAAACTTAGTGGCTTGGGCGCCTGGGTGGCTCAGTTGGTTAAACGACTGCCTTCGGCTCAGGTCATGATCCTGGAGTCCCTGGATCGAGTCCCGCATCGGGCTCCCTGCTCGGCAGGGAGTCTGCTTCTCCCTCTGACCCTCCCCCCTCTCATGTGCTCTCTCTCATTCTCTCTCTCTCAAATAAATAAATAAAATCTTTAAAAAAAAAAATAAATAAATAAAACTTAGTGGCTTAACGTAACACTTTATTATTTCTCATGATCCTGTGGTTTGACTAGGCAGTTATTCTGTAGGTCTCATCAGAGGTCCCTCTTGTGGCTGCTCAGGCAGGACACTAGGATGGCTGGCCCTCTCTCCTGACGTGGTTTCTCATTATTCACGTGTCTTGCCCAACATTCTTATGTGGCAACTGGGAGCCAGAAGGGAGCGTTCCACGGGGACAAGCCCCCGTGTGGAAGTGCTTATCTAGCCTCCATTTCTATCATATTTGCTCATGTACCATTGGCTAGAGGGCCCATATGGCCAAGCCCAGAGTCAGTTTAGAAAGGACCACCTGAATACCGGGATGTGAGATTCACTGGGCCACCCATGAAGGTTCAGGGATCCTTTTTTGTAAATCCATTGAAAGAGTGGGGCAAGGGTCTACATGACTGATGGGCTGTGGGGTTGGACTGGAATAGAGGAGAGAGGCCAGGTCAAGAATGTTGACCACATTCCTCTGATCTAGTTGACTAGCTCTGTCCTCTGGTAGAGCCAAGGAGTCACTTGAGAAAACTGTATGGTTCCTCACTGTTTCCATCAGCCTCCACTTCCTTTGTAATGAACACTTGGCATTCATCTCAGTTGTAGTTAAGGTACTTTGCAAACACAGTTTCATGACAAGCCCCCAAGCTCAGTCTCCAACTAGATTGCTGCCTTTAAGCTGCACCTAGGTATGAATTTTGGAGTTTTACCACTGACCATATAAATAAAAAGAAATGGGATCTAGTGAATACATCAGGTGAACCAATGCCATTCACCTGAATCTGAAAAGAATAGAGATGAAACTACAAGGAACTGGTAGTCTGCCAACGTGATCGTTCATTGATTCATACAACAAATATTTGCTGAGCACCTGTTATGTGCTAGGGATAATGCCATTACCATCATTTAAAAGGACTGCAGAGAGGCCTTGTAGAGGGGACCCTGAAATCTTCGCATTGAGTCTCATTTAATAATTGGCTCTCAGTGATAATTGCTTCCTTTGTTAGATATTCATAAAAAAATCTTTTAGACAGTCTTCCCTGAACTTAGTTTCCTTTTATGTCCTTGTCATCCATAGCCTTTGGAATCATTTCAGTGCTATTTTGATTATTTTGTTTTTCAAAGTAAAAATTACTTTATACACCTTTTTCTTGATTTTAATAATGATATATGCTTGTTGAAAAATATCCAAACACACTGATAAGTAAGACAGAGTGTACAGTTCTTTTTTTAAATTCTACCATCCAGAGGGCAGTAGTTACTATTAACATTTTAGTGAGTAGCCTTCAGACATCCTTCAGTGAATGTACATGTGTGATGCAATAAACGGGATCGTGCTGTAAACTGAGTTTTAAAAAATCCCATTTTGTGGACGTGCAAATTTGTTCAGTCCTACATTAAGGGATATTTAAGTTGTTTCCAATTTTGCAACTAGGATTAAGTAATTTTTTGATTCTCTGACTTCAAATCAGACCCCGAGGTTTTCCTGTTTGGAACATACTTCTACTTTGCTGAAGATACCATCTATGTAGGCTTTTTTTTTTGGTCTTGGGCAGTTTTAATTATTTTGTTTAGGACCTCAAATAGGAGCTTCTAAATGGTTTTCAGGTAATGTATGATAACTTCTAAAGGCCTCTTTCCAGGGTGCCTGACTGGTTCAGTCAGTTGAGCGTGCAACTCTCTGTCTCAGTGTTGTGAGTTCAAGCCCCACGTTGGATAGAGAGCCTACTTAAAAAATAAAAATAAAAAAATAAAGGCCTCTCTCCATCTTTTACTTAAATGTAGACTATATTTAGTTGACTAAAACACCTCCTGAATAGCTGTGTGGTGGGTTCCTGGGCTGGCCATCTCCCTCCACAGTGTTGAGTTAAATGGTGTGTAACCATGGTTACCAGGCTGGCTACCATTACCAACTTAAAGTGATGTCATACTCTCAGCCTCTCCAGCCCCCATGACCTCTGGCTTGCCTGTGTGTGCAGAGGTTAAACTCCCTCCAGAAGTTTGGTGCCCTGGCTGTGGGGGGTGAGGACATGTGTGGCGGGGAGTGAGGTGGGCAGTGATGGAAGCTAGCTGGGTCTGTGTGGGCTTCTGACCCACTTCTTGGCCCTCTTCACCCCTGAGACTTAAATCTGACCAGTGCACTGCCGTTGTTCCACTTGTCACGTTGTGTGCTAATCCTTTGTTATGTGACTGTCTCCCTGCCTATGGCCATGAGCTTCTCAAAGGGAGGGACCTTTCTTATTGGTCTGTGTCACCCAAGTATCCTGGGCAGTACCTGGATATTTGCTGAATGAATGAGTAAGTTAATGAGTGGTTGTCTGAGTGAGTGAGTGAGTGAGTGAATGAAAAAATGCAAGACAAATCCTGGTATTATAGCCGGACCTTGTGTGGGCGCTCAGTGTGGGGAAAGAAGAGGGAGGTGGGGAAGGCCAAGGCACAGAAGAACACAGCCTTAAGTCTGTGGGCTTTGGAGTGAGAAAACCAGGGCTCAAGTCTGGGCTGGGCTACCTGCCAGTTGTGTGACCTTGGGCAAGTCGCTCAACTTTCCTGCACTTAACTCTCCTTATACATAATAAGGGGATTAATTCAGGAGCAGATTGATTCAATAAATACTTTTTGAGTGCAATGTGCTAGATACTCTTCTAGGTGTTGGGGCATCAACAGGGAACAGAGTCTTTTGTGGCAGCCATGGGATCGCCCTCCTCAGAGCAACTTTAAGAGAGAACCTCCCAGAAGGGTGTAGTTAGCTTCAGTCCCCCTCCCCTGCTCCACTGTGTTCCTGCTGAGGCTGCAGTGAGGGTCCTGGGGCACTGCAACCTGGGCTTTTCTCAACCAATTGTTCCTTCCCTCTGTCCCTGCATCAGAGTTGGAGGCTTTCCTGCATACTCCTGATCCTTCCCCCTTTATCCTTCTCAGATGTTTCTCCCAAGAATTCTACATGTCTAATTCTGTCTTGGTGTCTGCTTCCTGGAAGGCCCAAACCGACACCTTTGCTCTCAAGAACCTTACCTAATAGAGGTCAAATAAAACATGCCACTGAAGGTGGTTGTCAGGATTAAAGGAAATGTTTGAGAAGCGCTTAGCAGCAGGCCAGCCCCCAGCAAGAGCTCAAAGATGTGCATTGTTGTAGCTGTTGTTGTTATCCTCACTGATTTTGTTCCCCAGGTGAGTAGGTAGAAAATGGTATCTTTCAGGTGTCAGTTTCATGAGTTGGTTTAACCCAGTGGACTGTACCTGAATCTGGGCATCCTTCAGAGTTTCTTCTGGAACAAGGGTCTACAAATAGGAAATGGCAAATTCCGGGAAGATGCTTGTGGCCTTCAGGGACTGAACATGGAGCTTCCAGAAGAATCTTCTGATTCTAAGAAGGTCCGAGTGTGTAGAGGGGGAAGCCTAGATAACAGGCTGACAGTTGCATTGGCCACTCACTGAAGCCTGGAGGAAGAGCCAAGGGGCAGCAGAACATGGTGAACATGGGTACAAGAGTATGGAGCCAGACGGTCCAGGTTCAAATCCCAGCCCTGCCACCTACTCCCTACCTCCCAGGCTTGTTATGTAATTTAGATAATAAAGATAGAATGCTCAGCATAAAGTGTCTGAGAACTGTTAGTCCCCTTACTTTTCCCCACAACATTTCATTCTACTATACTTGGAATAGTTAACATGTGTGTAACCTCTCTGGGTTGGCAAATTATGGCCAGCGCCTGGGCTAGGGAATCACTGTCCTGACCTCTGGATTATTAGGAAGGAGAGGAAGGTCTCATGACAGAAAGGAGGGAGGGCATTTGAGCACAGAAGAGGAGTAGGGCTTTTACTGGACCAATATTTATTGAGGAGCCACCATGTGCCAGCCCCTCTCCTGGGTGCTGGGTTTATGAAGGTGGTTAGGACACAGGCACCATTCCTGAGGAGTTCAGATACTAATTTGGAAGCTGGGGGTGGACAAACAGGTCTGTAAATAGTGCCCTGGGTCCCATGACAAGGCAGACACACACAGCTTGGGAGCATGTGACTATGGGTATAATTGTTTTTGACATTTCTTCCCTCCCAGAGTGGGTGAAACTTCCATGGCTCCTAGATTTTTTTTCCATAGCATACATGCATACTGTGGGTACTCACTCTTAATTAATATGCACAATATTAATAATATTATTATAATGTAAAAACCACTCAAAAAGTATTAAATCAATGGGCATAAAGTTTCAGTTATACAAGATGGGTAAGTTCTAGAGTTCTGCCCTACAACATAATGCTTACAGTTAACAATATTGTACTCTGTATTGTACACTTAAACATTTGTTAAGAGAATAGATCTTATTTTAAGTGTTGTTACATTAAAAAACAAAAACAAACCCAAACCAAAATCAAAACAAAAAAAAGTGAAAGAAAAAAAATAGAGGCAATGTTACAACTTATCAGAGTGCCTAGAACAAATATTATATGACTTCTAAAATTTATCATTCATTTTTCACTTCATTTTAAAATAAAGTGGTGAGAAAATGTGCGAGGAAGAAAGTGACAGCTATTATAAATATTACCATCCTTGCTAGTGTTTTGCCGATCAGAATTCTGATGTTCAGAAAATTGAAGCACCTTGCCAGGGACCGACCACGCTGCTGAGTATGGGCAGCTCAGTCTCTAGGTACCCAGCCTCCGGAGTTCGGGCCTCCTGTTCTGGGACATTCTCAGAGTGGTTCACTAGGTGGCGCTCTTCCCCTGGGATAGGAACCGACCAAGGCCCAGCAGCGGACTAGTCTTTTCTCACTGGAACCTAGCCTTCTAGAGCTAGCAGCGATTTTTTTTTTTTTTTAAAGATTTTATTTATTTATTTGCGAGAGAGAGAATGAGAGACAGAGAGCACGAGAGGGAGGAGGGTCAGAGGGAGAAGCAGACTCCCCACTGAGCAGGGAGCCCGATGCGGGACTCGATCCCGGGACTCCAGGATCATGACCTGAGCCGAAGGCAGTCGCTTAACCGACTGAGCCACCCAGGCGCCCCGCTAGCAGCGATTTTGAACATGTCTAAGCGGAGAGACAGAGGAATAAAGCTCAGAAGTATGTCTTTGAGACCTACTCAGAGTCACCTATGGTCACCAGGTGGTGTTGGGGTGGTGTCCTAGTTTGCCCAGTTCCAAATCTCATTTGTTTCCTATGTGGCATCCCTTGCCCACATCCCCATAGCTGCTTCTGGACCCTTCCTTGCAGAGCTAGGTGCTTCCCTGTTGGGCAGTTGCTACGCTCTGCTATCTGGGTGTGGAGAAGGTATTTAGGAGCAGGCTGGGGGAGTCACTCCTCCCCCATTTCTTATCCTTTCCTAGAGTGATTCAGGGGTAGTGTGTGTACTGCTCAGCGTAGAGACCCTGGAGCCAAATCACCTTTGTCCAAACCCTCATTCTCCTCTTACCAGCAGTGTGCCTTGGGCAATTGGTGAACCTCTGCGTCTCATTTTCCCATCTATAAAATGGGAATTTATAATAGAGTACCTATCACATAGGGTCTTTGTGAGGATTGAGTTAGTATATGGAAAGCACCTAGAATACCTGTAAGCATGTGGTAAGAGCTATAGAAGTGTTTGCTCTCAGTATTATAATTCACCAGCATCCTACATGCATATAAGAGTTTGCATGAGAAAGCCAATATAATTCATCATACTCCCCACCTATTCAGTCATCCCATAATGTCCTTTTCATAATGATACCTGCCATCTACTTGCAGTTGTGCTCTGCAGTATGCTAAACCTATGATTTCAATATCTCAGTGAATCCACAGAACAATCCTATGTTTCTGTTTCCAGCTCAGGGTTGAGGCTTCGACAGGACTAAGTCATTTACCTAGGATCATGCAGAAAGTGACAAAACTGGGACTCACACTCAGGCCTGTCTGATGAAGGTTTTCACTACTACACCATTCTACCTCCTCTTCAAGTGAATTACAAACACCAAAACCAGCCCCTGGAGGAGCCCCAGGCATTAGCTATGCTCACAGTGCAGAAGTCATCCTTCTCTGGTGTGAGGTTTCTTACCACTTTTTTTTTTAATATATTAAAAAATATTTTATTTATTTATTTGAGAGAAAGAGAGAGAGCATGAGATGGGGGAGGGTCAGAGGGAGAAGCAGACTCCCTGCTGAGCCGCATGCGTTGCTCGATCCAGGATCATGACCTGAGCCGAAGGCAGTCGCTTAACTGACTGAGCCACCCAGGTGCCCCAGTTTCTTTTTTTCTTTTTTTTTTAAAGACTTTATTTATTTATTTGACAGAGAGAGACACAGCAAGAGAGGGAACACAAGCAGGGGGAGTGGGAGAGGGAGAAGCAGGCTTCCTGCAGGGAGCCCGATGTGAGGCTCGATTCCAGGACCCTGGGATCATGAACTGAGCCAAAGGCAGATGCTTAACGACCGAGCCACCCAGGCGCCCCCCCAGTTTCTTATCATTCTTACCCTGGGAGACAAAGAGGCAGATTTCACAGATGTCTCCCTGCTCCCCTGCAAAGACACATGCTTTGACTGACAAACAAAGAGGCCTCTTTAGATTAGAGCTGAGTTAGCCAGGCAGCCTTCAAGGGCCACCTTCCCCCATCCTGTTTAGTCTGAAGCCTGCAGGCTCTTAGTTGGGCAGGTGGGGAGCCGGAGTCTCAGGCACGTGAGTTTACTTGAGTTCTAGGCGGTCAAGGATGTAACACAAGCTCTCAGTGACTCAGGCCAGCCTATCTGGGATTTTTCCTCTCTTGGCATGTGAGAGAGACTGTGCAGCATTGACATCTTTTAGCCAAGAAATAAACAGCAGACACCGACCTACAATTGCAGAATCATAGAATGTCAGGGCTGGAAGGGACCATTGGATGTGAAAATTAGGACTCTGATGAGGGAAGGGTCTTGCTCAAGATCACGTCAATAGGGAAGGATAGTGACCAGATTTAAGCCCTTACTTGTCCTCAATACTCTTCTCAGGACCCTCAGCATCAGGAGTACTGAGAAGAAGGCTGAGTTGGAATGAGGGTGGGGATGTGCATCCAGGCTACTGAGCGTATGTGCGTTCAGCCAGTTGGCTCTCTCTTGAGAGCGTATGTGACAATCTTCTTAAACAGAGTTTCTAAGTCTCAGTACTATTGGCATTTGGGACTGGCTAATTCCTTGTTGTGGGGGCTGCCCTGTGCATTGTCCGATGTTGAGCAGCATCTTTGGCCTCTACCCACTGGATGCCAATAGCAGACCCCTGGTTGTGCAATAACCAAAAATGTCTCCAGGCATTGCCAAATGTCCCCTGGGGACCAAAATTGCTCCCTTTCCTGTTCTCCAGTCCTGTTAAAAACCAGTACTCTAAAAGCAGGCTCCTTCCCTTCCAGAAACATGTCTTAAGAGCTTGCTATGTGCTGTGCTGTACTGGCACATGAGTCTAGTATGGGCTCTGTCCTTAAAGAACTAAGAGACTAACTGGGGAGACAGAAAGGGCTGCACAAGTGGCAAAGTATGGGGAACCCCTCCCCAGGGACAAGAAGTAGGTACTCTGAGGAGCACAGGGCAGACCACACTGACTGGGGAGATCCGAGAAGGCTTCAGGTAAGGACATGGCAGTTTTCCAGGCAGACAGGGCAGGTGAAGGATATTCCAGGCAGAAGAAATGGAATGTATGAAGGTAAAAAGTTATTAAGTATGACACGCTGGGGGAAAAAAAGGTATTTTAGTATGACTGTCCCCCATAGTGCACCTGGGGAGTAGTTGGGGAGGAGGCTAGAGAGAGGCAGGGCAAGATGATGATGATGTGATGACAGTTAATACATATTGAGCTCCTCTTTCTTTCTTTCTTTCTTTCTTTCTTTCTTTCTTTCTTTCTTTCTTTCTTTCTTTCT
>NW_022589716.1:39389601-39456550 GCF_004348235.1 Phoca vitulina | reverse complement strand
TCTTTCTTTCTTTCTTTCTTTCTTTCTTTCTTTCTTTCTTTCTTTCTCTCTCTCTCTCTCTCTCTCCCCCTCCCTCCCTCCCTCCCTTCCTTCCTTCCTTCCTTTCTTTCTTTCTTTCTTTCAAGATTTATTTATTTGAGAGAGAGAGAGAGATAGTAAGAGAGAGAACATGAGCAGGGGCAGGGCAGAGGGAGAAGCAGGCTCCCCGCTGAGCAGGGAGCCCGACATAGGGCTCTATCCCAGGACCCCGGGATCATGACCTGAGCCGAAGGCAGACGCTTAACTGGCTGAGCCACCCAGGTGCCCCAAGCACTTCTGTGCCAGACACTGCTCCAAGTGTCTTACATGTATTATTTCTTAATCTTCACAGTGATCCTTTGAGGAAGGTACTATTATTCCCTCTAGTTTACAGATGGGAAAAATGATGCACAGAGAGATTAGGTAACTTGTCCAAGTCACACAGCTATGGAAATTTGGTTATGGTTATACCAAGGGTTTTAAGTAGAGCAATGTAGCAATGTGACTGTCAATGTCTCAGTTACCTTTTGCTTCATAGCAAACCATTCCAAACTCTCTAGTTTAACCAATACCATTTTATTATATTTCATGATTCTGTGAGTTGGCTGGGGCTCAGCTGGGTGGTTCCTCACTGGTCTGGCTCAGGGTCTTTCATCAGTAGCAGTGAGATGGTGGCTGGAGCTGCAGTTTGGGGCTGGATGTCTGGCACTTTGGTGTTTCTCTCTCACCCTTTGTCCCTGTGACCTCTCTCCAACAGCATAGCCTGTTCTTGATGGCTTAGAAGCTGCCAGGCCTTCTTAAATGTCTGTATTCAGGATGTCACTTCCCCTGTGTCATACTGGTCAAAGTGGTCACAGGCACCGCCCAGAATCACAAGGAGGGGACAAGAGGTCTATCTCTAGTGGGAGGATCAGCCTGTGTGTATAGGGAGGGGTGGAATTGTTTGAGGCCATCTTTGGATACTAGATATCACAGCCACATTTTTATTCCAGAAGGAATGTTCTGGCAGCATTGTGGAAGTGTATTGAAGAGGGCAAGACTAAAGACTTGAAGATGAAGTATGAAGTCATTATAATAGCTTTGATAATTTTGGTTGACTTGGTTACTTCTCTCTTTTTTTCTGTTCTGTGGAAAGACCAGAGTAATTGTGTTTTAAATAATAATAACATAATAATGATACTAGCCTACATTTATTGAGTACCTACTATGTGCCAAGTACTGTGATAAATACTTTTCTAGATTATTTAATCCTCACAATGATCTCATAAGGTATATACATTCCTACTTTACCTTCCAGAAAACTGAGACCAAGTATATTAGTTTCGCAGTGCTGCTATAACAAAGTACCCCAGACTGGTAGCTTAAACAATTTATTTCCTCACAATTCTGGGGGCTGGAAGTCTGAGATAAGGTGTTGGCAGGGTTGGTTTCTTTGGAGGACTCCCTCCTTGGCTTGCAGATGACCATCTTCTCCCTTTGTCCTCACAAGATCTTTCTTCTGTGTCTGTGTCCTAATCTCCTGTTCTTATAAGAACATCAGTCATATTGGGTTAGGGCCCATCCATATGACCTCATTTTACCTTAATTACTTCTTTAAAGACCTATCTCCAAATACAGTCACGTTCTGAGGTACCGAGGGTTAGGACTGCAACATACAAATTTTGAGAGGACATAATTCAGCCCATACAATCAAGAAATTAGCATATATTCATGTAGTTAATGGGTAGGAAGCCAGAATTTGACCTGAGTCTGACTTTAGGCTCCTTTATTAACTACTCCTTATACTATTACCCACAATTGTGTTCAGTTCTTGTCCCAAGCAGAAAAATAGCAAGGTGGAGGAAGACACCAAACCTGCTTAGCTTTGCATTTAGGATCTAGCTATTTATAACTTGAGGTGCAGAGATTGAATTCCAGTTACTTGTTCTGTGTCCTTCACCTATAGCTCTATCATAGTGATCTTTTTAGAAGGACATTGAAAGGTGGCAGGGGTGGCATATCCTGATAGAATCATAAATGAGAATGATAATAATGATCGCTAATACTTTATGAATGTGTTCAGTGCACCAGGCAGAATGCTAAGTGCTTTACACACACTTTTTAATTCTCACAATAATCCTATTAGGTAGGTACTATTATGTTTTCTATTTTACATATGGTGAAATTGAGGAGAGTGTGAGTTAACCTGTCCAAATTTACCCTACTAATAAGAAGTGGCAGGTCAAGCTGAGCACTCAGCAAGTCTGAATCCAGAACCTGTATTCTTAGCCATTATGTTTCCTTATTGACTCTGGGAACCTGGTGAAGAATGAATCTATACCATTTCCACAAAAAGAATCTAAGTTAGAGAAGGATAATTAGGCCATCATTTTCCTAAAAGTTTTCAGTTGCCACCATCAAGATACTTATTGCTACATATCAAAATGAAATACGGATACCACTGCTTCTTGATTTATTAATTTTATTTATTTATTATTTTTTTTTAAAAAAGATTTTATTCATTTGAGACACAGATACAGAAAGAGAGAGAGAGCATGAGCAGGGGGAGAGGCAGAGGGAGAGGGAGAAGCAGGCTCCTACCGAGCAGGGAGCCCGATGCGGGGCTCGATCCTAGGACCCTGGGATCATGACCTGAGCTGAAGGCAGACGCTCAACAACTGAGCCACCCAGGCGCCCCATTGATTTATTAATTTTAGAAATCACCATTTGACTTGCTGTTATCTGAGATAAAAATGTCTGTTACTTGCCCCTACCCTTTCCTGCAAACTCCTATAATCAAAGAATAATTTTTGTTAAAACAATATTTATTGGTTATTATGTTTATACAATTGTTATCACCTGCAAAGCCAAAAAGTGTACTGTGATCATATTTCCTTCTTTGTATAACTTCTTGTTTTTCCTGGAGTTGATAATGTTTTTTTGTTTTATTTGCATTATTTTCTATTAACCTGTTCTGTTCTTTGCTGTGAAAGCATTCAGGCCTATAAGAAGTTTTTCATACTTAAATGGATACACTTTCTGGGCTTTCTGGAGCCCTCCTGCTCTAGTATAGACAAGTTTTTCGTTAGGCCTTTCATCTAGTTGTTATTCTGGGAATTCTTTTTGCTTCTCTTTTATGTTGGAACCTCTGTTTCCTGGGTCCCATGTCTTATTTTAATTCCTTGTTCTGGTTTCTGTTGCCTTCTAAGAGAGGTACATGGACATATGTTTTGTGAGTCCTTGCTAATCTGAAAATGTCTTTTTTTCTACCCCTACTCTGGATTTGCAGCTTGGCTATGTAGAACTTAAGTTACAAATCATTTTCTCTTGAAGGCATGTTCCACTCTCATCTTAGCTTTCAGGATCTTTTTTGAGAGGTCCAATACCATTTAAAATCCTGTTCCTTTGTATGTGACTTATGTACTTGGACACTTCTAGTTCTTCTATATGTCCCTGGTATGCTAAAACTTGGCTTTGGTCTTTTTTCATTCATTGTGCTTTTTTTTTTTTTAAGATTTATTTATTTGAGAGAGAGAGGTTGGGGGGAGAGAGGGAGAGAGAGAGAGTATGATCAGGGGGAGGGGCAGAGGGAGAATCAGACTGCCCGCTGAGCAGGGAGCTTGACACGGGGCTCCATCCCTGGACCCTGAGATCATGACCTGAGCCAAAGGCAGTCATTTAACTAACTGAGCTCCCCAGGTGCTCCTCATTGTGCTTTCAATTGGATACTCATGTCCTTCAGTTCCAGGAATTTTTCTTAAATTATTTCTTCTGTAATCTTCTCCTCTGTTTTCTTATTTGGGTATCGAATTCAGTTGAGTCCCTGAGTCTTTTATCTTTATATTATCCCTATTATTTTCCATCATTTTTCCTTTTTATTACTTCCAACCTACTCACTCTTTAATATTGATCATCATTTTTATTTCCAAGGACTCTTTTTGTTTTTCATAGTGTCCTGTTTTTTAAAAAAATTGATGGATGCAATATCTTCACTTAACTCTCTGGGTGTATTATAGTTTTTATATGAAGCTTTCTTCTGTTCCTGGCATCATCAATTTCTTCCTGGTTCAATTTTTTTTCCCCTTGGTCTGTCTTGATCTCTGTCTTTCATGATGGAGGCTTTCCTCAAACATTAGTGATCCTTAGTTATCATCTCATATTTTAGGGTAAAGCACAAAACTAGCCCTATGTACATAGGCAGAGCTTATCAAGTGGAGACCTTCACTGTTGGGTTTTTGGTGGGGATCTTTCTGTTTTGTTAGGGGAAACCCAGATGTCACTACCTATGATTTTCTTCCCCTGAGACAATTCAGTTTTTTATGAGAAGAATTCTTCATCTTCTGCCTAGGAGTAACATGCATTGCCTGCATTTTGGGAGCAGAGTCAAGGAGCAGGCCTGGGGGTCCCATTGCACAGGATGCACTGTTAGCAAGTCTCCCCATTGTCAGACCTTAACCTGCTGGCTACTCTGCCAGTTGTACAAGAAGCTGGGGCCTCCCCAGTTCAGATTTCCCAGGGATTAAGCTTCCCTTTTCCTGCCTGGGTGAGGGGTAACTGCTTGGCTGTTGGGGCAGAGGATGTTTTCAACCTTGATCCTCCCCCTGGCCCATCCCTCTGTCTCAATCTGAATTGTTCAGAGCTTTTGTGGGGCAAATCAGTTTGCTTCTCATCTGTAAGCCCCCTTGCTCTACTAAGATGGTTACCACCCCTCCATCTGCTTTCCATCTTTTAAAAATGAAGAGAACAAATGCTAGTAAGCACATGCAAAGCTGTTCCACGTCACTAATCATTAGGGAAATGGAAATAAAAACCACCATGATATACCACTTCACACCAAGTAGGATGGCTACTTATCAAAAAACCAAAAACAACAAGTTTTGGGTGGCTGTGGAGAGATTGAAACACTTCCACACTGCTGGAGTAAAATGGTTCAGCTGCTGTAGAAAACAGTCCAACAGTTCCTCGAATCACCATTTGGTTCAACAGTTCCACTTCTGGGTATATACGCAAAAGTTTTGGAAGCAGGGACTCAAATAAATATTTGTGAATCAATATTCATGGCAACATTATTCACGATAGCCAAAAGGTGGAAACAACCAAAATGTCTATTGATGAAAAACAGTGTGGTATATCTATACAATAGAGTATTATTCAGCCTCAAAAAGGAATGAAAGTCTGTCAATTATACCTCAATAAAGCTGAAAACAAAATATAATCTGATTTAGTATGGGGGGAAAGGGAATGAAATTCTGTTACATGCTACAACAGGGATGAACCTTAAAGACATTATGTTAAGTGCAGTAACTCAGAACAGGACAAATATTGTCTGATTCCACGTATGTATCTAGAGTAGTCAAATTCATAGAGACAGAAAATAGGATAGCAGTTACCATGGCTGAGGGGAGGAGGGAATAGGGATTTGTTTAATTGGTACCAACTTTTAGTCTGAGAAGATGAAAACGTTCTGGAGATGGATGGTGGGAATGGTTGCATAACAGCGTGAATGCACTTAATGTCATCAAACTATACACTTTAATATGGTTAAAGTGGTCAGTTTTATGTTATGTATATTTTACAACACAATTAAAAAAAGAGCTAAAAAAAATGGAAATCACTTGCCTACTTTGGTTTCATTTCTTATTTTCTTTGTCTGTGTGAACTGTTAAAAACAACAGGCCCAAAATGGAGTCACTTATGGTAAGATCCCATGTCAGCAAACAAGACTTAATACCTAACCTAACTGCAGTTTCAATCCCTCCAGGAATGTAACCTTTAACCAGTCAACATGGAATTTCCTGATCAGCACTAGAAAATTTACTGATAGGTCCCTTCCATTCCCCTTAGGAGGGTGACCTTGCCTAAAACAATGCATTCTTTTTTTTTTTTTAAAGATTTTATTTATTTATGTATTAGAGAGCGAGAGAGAGAGATACAGCATGAGAGGGGAGAAGGTCAGAGGGAGAAGCAGGCTCGCCGCTGAGCTGGGAGCCCGATGTGGGACTTGATCCCAGGACTCCAGGATCATGACCTGAGCCGAAGGCAGTCGCTTAACCAGCTGAGCCACCCAGGCGCCCTAAAACAATGCATTCTTTGCTAATAGTTTCCTTTTTTCCTCTCCATCTATGCCTCTATGCCTTTTAAAAAACCTTTCCTTTTCTGTAGCTCAATAGAGCTTCTTTCTGTTTGCTAGGTAGGATGCTGCCTGATTCATGAATCATTCAAGAAGGCCAGTTTGATCTTTTAAATTACTCAGTTGAATTTTTGTTGTTTAACAGGACATATTCCTTTTTAATTTCTTTATTGTCATTTTAGTGGGGTCTCAGGAAAAAGAGGCAATAAGTATGTGTGGTCAATCCACCATATATAACTAATTTCCCGCAAATATTTTTTTCAGTGCTTGCTACATGGACGACACTGTGCTAGAGAATATAAATATGATTGGTTTCCATGTCAAAAAAGAAAAAAGTAGCAGACAATACTCCTTCTAAACTTGTATGCTATCAAATACAGTTTTGGCTCTGAGTAGCTAAAGCAGAAAGAAAATGGATTTGCTGCAATATTTAATATATTTGCTGTCATTTTGGACTATAGCCCTAAGTTGCCGTAGCAACAGACCAGAGCAGGAACTTCATTAGAGGAGGAGCTCCTTGGATTTTAACCATGTTATTCAATCAGGCATGAGTGATGAGGTAGACCATCACATGGCACCCATAAGATCTTTTATTTTGATAAGCTGTATAATTAGCTAAATCTAATAAGTCTTTGGACCAAGTAAAACAACAACCTAAAACCTTGCTTTTTGCATCTTTTTCAGAGTCATTAGTAGTTAAAAGATTCCCTTGGAATTTCCTTGGTGGAATTATCCAAAGCATTGCTAGCAATAATATTTGAGCATCCCATTCATCAGCAAATGGCAGGAAGGGACACCAAAAGATTGATGGGTAACAGCTTACTGTTATTGGCATTTTGAAAGAAGATGCCTGGCATAAGCAAGGCCATAAAAATAAAGAAATTATACCAGTCAAGTTTTAGGTCTTTGTCACAGGTGGATGGGGGGCTACTTTCTGGAGGGAAGAAGGGCACCTTCCCAGGTGCGTGCACATACACACACACCCCCCCAAAAACGCTTCAATAGCAATTTCAGTGCAACATGCAGCAAGTTCATATTGCTAAGGGACTTCAGGATAAAATGTGATCAGAATCAGGCAGGGGTGGGGTGATGGTAGTCACCACCAGGGATGGCTTCTGGGAGGACGAGAGTTTTAAGTAGAGTTTTGGAAAAAGAAAGTCACTCTTGAGGAAGGCAGATTTCTGATTCATTAAGATCTTACCATCACTCCAAATACTCAGTTTGTCTGTTTGTGGTTCAGTCAGATTGATTTCAAACATTTCCCCCTTACCAGCCTTCCAGGAGGCATCAGGCAGAGCAATCCATTGGAATCATATTCTGATGCACTCACTCACGCAAGTAGTTATTTTCAAGACTCTACCAACGCTGGAAATCAATTGTTCTGTTGACTTGTTTTGTATCCCCCAAAGAGTAACTTTTGAGCTCAATCCTCCTATTTACAATACTGGTCTATTTTACTGCAAATATTCTTTCATGGTGTTGCTCTCCCCTGGATACAACTGTGGTATAGTCAAACATCTAAATGAAATATATAGTTTTCTTTTTCTGGTTTTTGTTTTTGTTTTTGTGGGAAGGAGAGCAGTTGCTAACTTTAAAGCCCTGAGCAAGGTACTGTATGGTTTACAAGAAGGGCCAGATGCAGCCCCTTCATGCTCTTAAGGCACAACAATAGGAGAAATGACAGAAGACAATCAATGATTAATTACTAAATGAGTGACAGGTATCAGGTGGTCCTAACCTGAGCTTCTCAGCCCCACAAGCATAATGAGGGAGAGTAGAGAGGGGTGTCTGTGAGCTATTTTCAGTACTTCAAAAAGACTAACCAAAAAAGCTCGTATTTATCAGAGATTAGATGCACAGCTCTAATTAAGCTAAAACATCAGGTTTCCTTGCTCTGGGCTAGAATTATATCAACTCAGTATAGAAACACCAGTTACCCCATGCTGACTGGACGCTCTGACTGGCAGTTCACTTGTCTTTGATTAATAAAACATGAGAAAATAAATTATTACTTGATAAGTGTGTTCTGTTTGATAGGCAAAAAGTATTTCAAAGCATGGGACTTGTGAAGGGAGGATGATGTTTGTTTTGGGCGAAAAGACTGAGAATCAGTGAGATGGGCAAGAAGTGACTAGAAGTTTAATGTGGATAGAGAGGGCAGAAAAGGAGGGTCAGTTGAACAGGGCTGTAATAGATATGGCGGATTCATCTGTGCAGTGGTTCCCAGAGTGTGGTCTGCACCCACAGCATTAGCACCACCTGGAAACCTCTTGGGCTTCACTTGCTGACTCAGAAACGGGGGATGAGGCCCAGCCATCTGGTCTGACATGCTCTTTGGGTGATTCTGATGTACGCTGCAGTTTGAGAACCTCAGATCTATAGCATCCTTTCCCAAACTTGAAGGATCAGTGGAATAGGAGATGATCCTAAGAGACACTTGTTCAGACTGAAAATAAATTGCAAGAAACAAAACAAAAGCAAACCAAAAAACTAAAATGAATCACTAACGAGAAAGTTATTTCCTTTTCTAATTGCTCATGCCTTTTGCTAACGTCACAGAAAAAGACTCAGTTTGATCCTGGTAAGTTTTTAATTTTTTTTTTTTTTTTAAAGTAAGCTCTATACCCAACATGGGGCTTGAACTCACAACCCTGAGATCAAGAGTGGCATGCTCTGTGGACTGAGCCAGCCAGGTCCTCCCCTCTGCTAGGAAGTCTTTAAAAAGAAACATTCAAGGGCGCCTGGGTGGCTCAGTTGGTTGAGCGGCTGCCTTCAGCTTGGGTCATGGTCCCAGAGTCCCTGGATCGAGTCCCGCGTCTGGCTCCCTGCTTGGTGGGGAGCCTGCTTCTCCCTCTGACCCTTTCTCCTCTCATGCTCTCTCTCACTCCCTCTCTCTCTCAAATAAATAAAAAAAAAGAAACATTCAAATCTCTCTCTCTTTTTTTTAAGATTTTATTTATTTATTTGACAGAGATATAGCAAGAGAGGGAACACAAACAGGGGGAGTGGGAGAGGGAGAAGCAGGCTTCCCGCGGAGCAGGGAGCCCGACACGGGGCTCGATCCCAGGATGCTGGGATCATGACGTGAGCCGAAGGCAGACGCTTAACGACTGAGCCACCCAGGCGCCCCTCAAGTCTCTTTTTAAAATAAGGAGAACAGGGGCACCTGGGTGGCTCAGTCGTTGGGTGTCTGCCTTCGGCTCAGGTCATGATTCCAGGTCCTGGGATCGAGCCCCGCATCGGGCTCCCTGCTCCGCGGGAAGCCTGCTTCTCCCTCTCCCACTCCCCCTGCTTGTATTCCCTCTGTCGCTGTGTCTCTCTCTGTCAAATAAATAAATAAAATCTTTAAAAAATAAAAAAATAAAATAAAATAAAGAGAACAGGTTTCATTCAGGTTCAGAGCCTTGGCAGGTATTGGAATATGAGTGTGGTAACTTGGTTCTCCTTCTTACGCAATTGTTTTTTACAGTTACCTCTAATTTGGGCAAGTGATTCTAGTTTTCCTTTTGAAAAGGGATATAAGACATTCTTTTAAAAATTTATTTATTAGGGGTGCCTGGGTGGCTCAGTCATTAAGCGTCTGCCTTTGGCTCAGGTCATGATCCCAGGGTCCTGGGATCGAGCCCCACATCAAGCTCTCTGCTCGGCGGGAAGCCTGCTTCTCCCTCTCCCACTCCCCCTGCTTGTGTTCCCTCTCTCGCTGTGTCTCTCTCTGTCAAATAAATAAAATCTTTTAAAAAATTTATTTATTAGAAATAAAATAAGATAGGGGTGCCTGGGTGGCTCAGTTGGTTGAGCGTCCAACTCAGGTCATGATTTCCTGGTCATGGGATGGAGCCCCGCATCAGGCTCTGTGCTCAGCGTGGAGTCTACTTGAGGATTCTCTCCCTCTCTCTCTGCCCCTCCCCCTGCTTGTTTGCGTGTGCTCTTTCTCTCTCTAAATAGATAAAATCTTAAAATAAAATGAAATAATTTATTTATTTTTAATTGAAGTATAGTTGTCATGCAATAGTATATTAGATTCAGGTGTACAACATAGTGACTTGACATTTAATACATTATGAAAAGTTCACTATGATAAGTGTAGTTACCACCTGTCAACATACAAAGTTATTACAATATTATTGACTATATTCCCTATGCTATACTTTGTATCCCCATGACTTATTTTATAACTGGAAGTTTGTACCTCTTAATCTCCTTCACCTATTTTGCCCATCCCCCCATCCACCTCCCCTTTGGCAACCACCAGTTTGTTCTCTGTATTTATGAGTGTGTTTGTTTTGTCTTGTCCATTTGTTTGTCTGTTTGTTTGCTTTAGATTCCACATCTAAGTGAAATCATATGGTATTTATCTTTGTCTGACTCATTTTACTTAGCATAATACCCTTTAGGTCTACCCATGTTGTTGCAAATGGCAAGATTTTATTCTTTTTTTGACTGAGTAACATTCCATTGTCTATACATACCACATCTTTATCCATTCATCTATTGATGAATACTTAGTTTGCTTCCATATCGTGGCTATTGTAAATAATGTTGAATTTAGAAATAAACCTGTCACCGGAGGGAAAACATAGGTAGGGGCGCATGTATCTTTTCAAACTAGTATTTTTGTTTTCTCTGGGTACATACCCAGAAGTGGAATTACTGGATTATATGGTATTTCTATTTTTAGTTTTTTGAGGAACTTCCATACTGCACCAATTTACATTCCCACCTACAGTGCAGGAGGGTTTCTTTTTCTCCACATTCTTACCAACACTTGTTATTTTTTATCTTTTTGATACTAGTCATTCTAACAGGTGTGAGGTGATATCTCTAAAATACTCTTCATGAAAACTTTTTTATATAAAGCTGTGATTTGGTTTAATGAAAAAAGATAAATAACAGTACTAGAGGTATGTGGAAGTGGCAGACATAATAGGAATTATATGTATTACTGAAACCTGTGAAATATTCAGGACAACAATATGTGTGTGTGTGTGTGTGTGTGTGTGTGTGTGTGTGTGTGTTTGGTATTGATGCTTGGATAGATGGGTTTGTATTTGTCCTTGCTCATCAGTGTTTTTGGAGAATAGGCCACAAATAAACACAGACACACACACACACACACACACACACAGACACACACACGCTCACACACTCACACCATTGAAGCAAGTACAAGGAAAAAAGTATCCAAATAACAAAGGATATTTCAGGTTTCAACCTATGACCATTTGTGGAAGCAATACAAAATCCTGGACAGCAAAGGGACCCCCTCAGTAACTTTGGAATTAGTTGTGCCAGGATTTGTGATACTTCATCTTCTTAAGTATGGGGTTGCTGAGATGTAATGAGAACCAGAACATAGGCTTTGTAATCTCTTGAGGAAAATGAGAAAACAGTTCTTGAATAGGTGACAATTAACAGCATGTTTCCACCCATACCAGGTTCGTGGAGATGCCTTTCCATCACTTCATTTTGAGTCAGGAAATGCCAAAATTAATTGATTTATGTACAAATATAGATGTGTTCCAGCCTGCTATGGGCAGGGTTATTCAGGGGGAAATTATGCTGCATTCCTTTTCCACATAAGATTTTAATTACAGGTAGAATCTGATCAAAAACAATATAAAGGGCATCCTCTAAGACATTGCTTCTCTAAGTTTTTTGACTTTAACACATAAAAACACATTTTATAGCTTGGGCCAGCGTGTGTACAAGCACACATGCACACATATCCACATGCACACTTTATAACACCTAAACTAAAGTTTAATGAAATAATACTTGTAGCAAAGGACACACTGTGAGTGACTTTTTTTCTTTTTCTTTTTTTTAAATTTATCTTATTTTTAAGTAATCTCTACACCCAGTGTGGGGCTTGAATTTACAACCCTGAGATCAAGAGTCACTCTACCGACTGAGCCAGCCAGGGCTCCTGTGAATTTTTATTCTCTTCTATGTCATTAAAAAGTGATTTCCCAGTCTACCAGTGATCTCTTCCCCAACTTCCCTCCCTGGAGATATTGATTCAGTAGGTTTGTGATGGGACTTGGAAATCTGCAAGTTTTGATATATAAACCAGATGGTTCTGATGCAGGTGGAACTTGGACACTGTGAGAAACACTACTTTAAAGGGATGCTATAGAATCCTAAGATAGTATACGAAGAACCTTATGAATCTTGGGTCCAAATTTAGAAGCACCTCCATTACCTGCTGGATAAAGTTCAAATGTAGATTGACATTCAAGGTCCTTCATTGGCTAGTCCCTACTGAGCTTTTCAGATTTATTCCCAGCTGAAATCTCGTTGCCTTTCCTCACTCCTTTTCCACATAAACAAGCAGCATTAAACCATTCATCATTTATATACCACATGCTTTTATGTGAACTTTCATTTCTTACAGTCTGGGGGAGTAAGTACCTTGACTGATTCTCCTGCTGGAAAAAACTAAATGTGCTGGATAACATATAAAAGCCATTTTAAAAAATGTGTTCATGAGCCAGCAAGTTATTAAGGAATCCTCAAAGGCCAAAAACTAAGAAAGGTAAACAGAGTCCCAAATCTGGCTTTTGCCTCATAGATACTTGCTGAATGAGGTGATTTTTGAGCTTTCATTTTTCATGGAAGAAAGGAGATGAAGCCTAGAATGTGCCCAAAGTGAGGGTCTAATAGGACCCCTCCCATAAAGTCAGGACCTCAGATGGCCATAGCTCAGTGTGAAGGTGATTCAGTGCAAGAATAATTTAGAAATAAACCTGTCACCGGAGGGAAAAACAATTGCTTGTCTTAAACAGTGAGGCCAGGTGGAGGGTTAAAAAAAATCTTCCCTGAGAATTTGTAACTACAAGTCAACAGTTTTGAGGATCTATAACATGAATTCACACTGCCAAAGTGATGCTACATTGGTAGTTCTCTTGAAGTGCCTAGCAGAACCAAATGCATACCCCCTCAGAGGAACTCGCCTTCCCCATGCCTCAAAGAATTCTTAATGATAAATTTCTAAGAAATTTCAGCTCCTACTCAAAAATGATAAAATATGTTAAGGAATCCCAAGGAAACATGAGTACCGAGCCAGCAGAAACAACAGACAGCAGAATCAGACCCATGAACAATGGGGAGAGTGGAATTATCAGACACAGAATATAAAAGAAGTATTTTAATATGTTTATGGAAATAAAATTATGAATAAAGAATCAGACTATAAACTGACAGAGTATATTTGAAAAACATTTTTAGAAATGAAAAATTATGGATTCAACAGTTAATTAGATACACCAAGGAAAGAATCAGTAACCAAGGGGAGAGCTCTGAAAAATATATTCAGGACACAACACAGAGAAGAGACAAAGGGATGGAAAATAGGAAAGAGATGTTAAGAAATCTGGAAGGTAGAATGAAGCAATTTAATACACAATGTTCCATAAGAAAAGAGAATGATACAGAGATAATATTTAAACAGATAGTAGCTGAGGACTTCAGTATTGGCAAAAGACACCTGTCCACATATTCAGGAAGCCCAGTGAATCTCAAGTGAGATAAAAAGAAATCCAGAGTACACTTGTCTTGAGCACCGAGCAATGTATAGAACTGTTGAATCATTATATTGTACACCTGAAGCTAATATAACACTGCATGTTAATTATACTCCAATAAAAAACATAGTGGAAAAAAAAGCTAAGAAGAAATCCATACCTGCACACATCATAAATGAAACTGCAGAACACCAAAGAAGAGAAGATCTTAAAGCAATCTCAGAGGCAAGATAGTCTTTAAAGAATGGCAATTATCCTGACAGTTGTCCTCTCAGCAGCAATAATAGAAACCACCAAAATATTTTAAGTGTTCTGAGAAAGTAACTGTGAACCTAGGATTATATATGCAGCAAATATATATATATATATATATATACACATATATTTTAAAGATTTTATTTATTTATTTGACAGAGAGATACATAGCGAGAGAAGGAACACAGGCAGGGGGAGTGGGAGAGGGAGAAGCAGGCTTCCTGCTGAGCAGGGAGCCCGATGCAGGGCTCAATCCCAGGACCCTGGGATCATGACCTGAGCCGAAGGCAGACGCTTAATGACTGAGCCACCCAGGTGCCCCAGCAAAAATATTTTTTAAAGGAGGAGGAAATAAAGATATTTGCAGATAAAATCTGAGAACTCATCACCAGCAGACTCTCACTAAAGGAAACTCTAAAGAATATACTTTAGGCAGAGGGAAGGTCTGAGATGCAAAAAGGAATGAAGAGCAAAGAAAGTGCTAAATACATGGACAAATCAAAAAACATCAATTCTAGAAGATAACAACAATGTCTTGTAAGGTTAATAAAACCAAAATGTATGGTAACAGTGGTTCAGAATTTGGGAGAGGAGATGACTAACGTTGGAGAGTTACAATCCCTATTTTTGGGAGGAGAGGAAGGTTAAGATACTGATCAGTTTTGGATTTTGACAAGCATCCATGTTAGCATTTCTAAGGTAGTCACTAAAAGAAGAGAAGTGGAATGGTCGCTCCCTCTTCCCTACACAGTCTGTGCTGCTAATTCTAGTGGATTCCTGTGACTTGGCTCTGCACTTCTGGACTGTGGCATACAGGTGGAGCAGTGGGAATGATCTGCCATGTGGGTAGGAGTATTTTTATCACTGGCATTATTTGGAATTGCCAGTACATAATAACAAAGCATAGTAACTTTTAGTAGGTTTTATTATTGTGTTTAAATTCTTCACTTCCCCAACCCCATGCCACTATTCCTAGATTTTCATTGATAACTTTTCCCTCTCCAAGCAGTGATTTTTCAGTTTGCAGATGTTTGGCTCTTTGCATCTTCTTCTTCTTCCTTCCCCCCCCCCCCCGCCCCGGCCCCCCGCCCCTCCAGTAAGCTCTGTGCCCAACGTGGAGCCTGAACTCATAACCCCAAGATCAAGAGTCGCATGCTCTCAAGAGACTGAGCCAGTCAGGTGCTCCTGTTCATTTTTCTTTAGATCATTTCCTCGATCAACTACAACCTTAGGGTGGTGGTTCTAAAAGTATGGTCCCCTAGGATTCCCCAAGACCTGGTCAGGGGGTCCTCAAGGTCAAAATTATTTATTAATCTAAAAGTATCAGATGAATACTAAGACCATTATTTGTCATTTCATTGTGTTGGGGTTTGTACTAATGGTGTAACAGCAATGTTAGCTCAACTTGCTTGCACCTTAGCAGAAATAAGGCAGGGGTACCAGACTTCACCAGGGCTACTTGTGTTGCATACCAACGTAGGATGATTATCTCAGGAAATGCACTTGTGCTGAGTTGTGAGCCGAACTAGCTGCCCCCCCCCCAAAACCACCATCTTTACTTGAAAGAATGGGTGACAGAAGACTGGGGGAAGATCTGTGCTTCAGAGGAAAACTGCATGGTGTATAGCACATGCTTAGCCCAGTGTGATTCTGTTAAGCTATTTTACAACTCTCTAAGTTGTAGATAACTGATAGCAATGCAAAATAATTCTTGTCTATGGAGATGCAAATGAATCCCGCCTGGTGAGGGACACCCTTCCCCCCTCTTTGAAAAAGCCAGTTTTGTGCTGTTTGCACATTCATTTCAACATCCTTTTATTCATTATAAATTTTTGCTTCTTGGACTTCTTTGAACTGGTTAAAACATCTGCTTGGTTCTGTCATTATGAGTTAAATAAAATCTTTAATATGTATGCATTTTATATCTGTATGAGAGTTGTGGTTTTTACCTTTTTTTTTTTTTTTAAATTATCTTTTAATGAATACTATAGTAACTCCAGCTAGGGTATGTGGTAGAAAATTTCTCAAAAATAATTGAAATGAGCCTGTGAAGGAAAACACTGATAGTATTTGTTACCGAAGATCAAATTCAAGCTTTCAAGTGAAAATTAGAATATGTGTTACTATGAACTTGACAGCTTCCCAATAAAGACTTATCTCATGAGATTAGTAGTGATGTTAATGAATGTGATCTTATATAGTGAAATGAGACAACCTTTGGAAGATCTATGTAACTCAGCCAGTATTTTCCAAATGACCAATGCACGATGTTAGAAAATCATGCATAAGTTTAAAAAAAATCCATTCAAAGTGCATGATAGGCCAATAGATTGTAATGTTACAGAGTATGAAAATTTTGTCCATGTGGTTTCAGATTCTACCTGCAACTAATCCTTAAGAAACTACTACTTGCTGAGTTTTGAGGTAGTATCAAAGAAGAAAATTCACAATTATCTGAACTGCTATTTAAGTATCCCTCCCTTTTCCAACTATATATATTATCCGTATGAGACTGTATTTTCTTCATATACTTCAGTTCAAATAGTGTATCACAATAGATTGAATGCAGAGGCAGATCTGAGAACCTAGCTGTCCTCTATCAAGCCAGACATTAAAGAGATTTGCATAAATCTCATTAAGTGTTTTTTTGTTTTGGAAAATAGTTATATTTCATAAAAATATGTAATTAATGTTAATGTTTAATGAGTTTATTGTTGTTATTTAAAAATAAACTAATAAATAGTTTAAAAAACCCATATGGGGCGCCTGTGTGGCTCAGTCAGTTAAGTATCTGCCTTCACCTCAGGTCATGATCCAGAGTCCTGGGATTGAGCCCTGTGTCAGGCTCCCTGCTCAGCGGGGAGGCTGCTTCTCTCTCTCTCTCTCTCTCTGCCTGCCACTCCCCCTGCTTGTTCTCTCTGTCAAATAAATAAAATCTTTAAAAAAAAATAAAATAAAAAATAAAACACCCATATAAATGAAAGTTCTTTGGGAACCCTCAATAACTTTTAAGTATGGAAAAGGATCCTGAGACCAAAATGTTTGAGAAACACTGCCTTAAAGAAGATTGTTAAATCTGGGGCGCCTGGGTGGCTCATTCGGTTAAACGGCCGACTCCTGATTTTGGCTTAGGTCATGATCTCAGGGTGCTGGGATTGAGCCCCACATCAGGTTCCATGCTCAGCATGGAGTCTGCTTATCCCTCTCCCTCTGCTCCTTCCCCTGCTCTCTCTCTTTCAAATAGATAAATAAATAAAATCTTAAAAAAAAGAAGATTGTTAAATGTTAACTGGTTAAATGGTCAGTTTGTGTCAAAAGAAGGTGGGGTATGGAAAGAAATAGGATATGGATTGAGGTGAAGTTGGATCTCCTCTTGCATTGTGCGCAAGTCTTCTGGGGAATAATTGGTTTAGTTCTGGCTTTGCATTAGTAACAGTATCAATTATTTTGGTGGTACCTATTATATGTTGAATATATGGATTACTTCATTTATTCTTATAACAACCTTAAAAGGTAGGCCATTTTATTATTATTATCATAATTATTATTCTTAAGCAAACTCAGGTTCATTCAGGGTAACTGACTTGCCCAGAGTCTAATAGCCAGGATGCAGATCCCATTCAGTCTGGCCCTACGTGCCAGTGACCTTAACCAGAAGTCCATGTCACCTCCTGATTCTGAGTGACCATAGCCAAGTCTCCTAAGTTTCCTGGGTCTCGTTTTTCCCATCTGTAAAATAAATGAGGTTGGACAGAGCTTTACCAACCATGGGTCAGGTCCTCAACCCCGTGTAGGGACATATAGCACATCTCTTGTTTTCCGAAAGTCTCCCAGTCTGGGTGATCCATAACATCTGGTCAGACTGTTTGTCTGATTCTGTAATTTTCACAGCCCATATTCTTAGTGCTGTCACTGTCAGTCGTGGGGTTTGAGTGGCTTTGTGGTTGGAAGTGAAGAAGCCCAAGCAGAGGATGAAGAGGCTGCCAGCTCATTAGTGTGGAGAGGCAAGACATTAATCCAGTAGTTAATTCATCTTGCCACTGAATCCTAGAGGCCTGAAACCAGAAACCTGAGCATGAAGCTTCTACTGCCGGAGGATTTTATCCTTCCTCCCTCATCCCCCCTCCCCCACAATTCAGGAATTGCTTTCAGCCAACATTACCTCTGCTTTCTGAGCACAAGCCAGGCTATTGTGCTGGAAATAATCTGTGTTAGTCTTACTGGAGTGGCTTGTGTTGTCATAGTTACTGTTTGGGTTCTGTGCACCTAAAATTTCAAGTATTTATCAGGCAAAAAGAGTTTGCTGATTTTTTCTCTTTTTCTCTTTGGAAAATCGGATTGGAGAGAAAGATTTTATATCCTATTAAATGTCTGTTCTGGGTGGGTACTGTCACACCCAGCACTGCAGAGTAATGGTTAACTCTCAGTGGTGAAAAGTGGGTCTGGCCAGGGCCTTTGAAAAATGGAGTTATCAGCATCCTGCTGAGGGCCCACAGTCACTGCCCGCTGATGGATGGAAAGGCAGATTGTCATTGCTGATTGTACAGCTCAGGAAATTGCATGAGACAGTTGGTTATTTATGACAGAGCAACACGGAGCTCCTTAGTAGGTTTCACAGTTGCCGCCACTCTAAATGGTCACTCACCACCCAGTGCTGCGGCTGGGTCAGAAGTTTGCATGGAGATGGGAGGAGGGGTGGGCATGAACCAGTGTGGGCAGACAGCAAGCTTGGCCCCTGTGCACACGTGAGCAAATAGCAGTGCAACACAAGAAGACTCTGCTTTTGCAGCCATGGTGTCTGTTTGCCTGTCTGGTTTGCAGACTCTCTGTCAGCCCACAGTTGAGCCCAGAAATAGTCCCCTTTGCCTGGTCGCCATGAGCCAGACTGGTCTTTATGTGGCTGTCTCCTAGGAGCCCAAAGCTATGCCACATGGCTGGAAGCTGTGTTTACAAGCTTTTCATCCGTCTTCCTTAACTTGTGGTTGCTATGGTTTTCTTTGCCTGCTGGGCCTGGCCCTTTTAGGGGGACAAGCTGTCCACTCAACCAGAAGCCAGAGCCACAGCTTCACTAGCATTGGCCTCTTGGCTGCAGTCCCGGCCATATCTTGTTACCTGCCCATTCTGAGCCCTACACCCTGCTTCTTGTGGGCTGACTTTGACTTTTGCCCCAGCACCAGTCCAGTGTGTGGGATCCAACGCCTTACCGCCCATCCTAGGACCTTCTGCGTTTGCCTCAGTCAGGGTGCTCCTTTTGCTTCTCCTCTGACTGATACTAGCTCAGAATTTACTTTGCAGAGCCCTGCCCTCCTCTATAATCACCACAGTCACCTATTTATTTGCAGGGCTCATTTAAACCTGGAGACAACTCCATCACGAGGCCATCGCATCCTCTGTCATGGACATTTGTTGCTGCTGGCCTAGTATCCATTGCCCGCTTTCCAGGTAATAGCATTTTGTCTTTTGGAGAATCAGCCCCCCACCCCATTCTCAGCTCATAGGTTTCTGATGGGGCTCATCCCACCCCTCTTATTCCAGGGCCTGACCAATCAGAATATTATTATCTCCCAGCTTCAACGATTGGTTTGGGGATAGACACATGATCCAATCAATGAAAATTAATTCTGGAACTGTGGCAATAAAGAGGTTTTCTGCTCTGTGGTTGTTTAGGGGGCTGCATCTAATCCTGATGTGTTGGTGGGGGATGGCTACTATTTAAGGAGAATGTTACAATGCATATGAGGACAGAGTGAAGAGTTCAAGAGAGAGCCTGTGACTTGGCAACATTGTTTGCATGCCTAAACTCTAGCTCAAATACTTGAGTCAGAATCAGTTCCTTTTCCATGCAAATGTCTGTGGAGTTGAGTTTTCTGTCACTCACAACTGAGAGAGTCTGATACATTCCCATTCCTGAGGACACTGAGGCTCAGAAAAGTGAAATAACCTACCCAGGATACCCAACTACTGTGATTTGACCCCATTTCTTTTGGATTCAAAGATTCTGTCTCTTTCACTATCCCACGCTGACTTCAAATAGTAATCTTACATTTGTGACACATTTCATAATATGTAGAGTACTTTCACATGGCTTATACTGCATCTAATTTACTGCTCTCTCACCCTGTGCTTCCCACACAGGGCTGTTATTATTATTGTTATAAAAATATTGTATTAACATTCCCATTTTTCAGAGGAGGGTTTTGAGGATTGGTTGCCTGTGCACCTAGCTAATGAGTGGCAAGGTGGAGCTGCTTATTTTAAGTCTGGTTTAATATTCATTCTATGTCCCTTCATTATTTCCTGAATATGCCCCAAAAAGTAATTGCCCCAGCTGGGGGCCTCTTGCTGTTTACTTTTCCCCAAGGAGCCTTGACCATTCTATATCTTGGAAGTAGTTGCCTTTGGAGGAGACCTGACATGATGGAAAGGACAAGGGGTCTGGGGGTCAAACAGACCAAGTTTAGATCTAGTTTCCACTACTTACTGGCACTGTAACCATGGGTGAGTTCCTTTATCTGAACTCTAATTTTCTTTTCTGTAAAACCTGTGAGGCCAGAGAATAATACTTACCTTGCAAGATTTTTGTGAGGATTAAATGAAGTCAGTGCATGTGACCAGTAATCATAATAATATCAACAGTGAACATGAATTGAGCATTTTCTATATTATTTACTATTATTATCTCTATATTCCATATGAGAAAACCGAGGCACAGAGAGGTGAAGTGACTTGCCCAAGGTCACATATCTTGTGAATGGCAAAGCAGTATTCAACCCAGTCTTGCGGTTAAGAGCCCTTAATCACAGCACTCGAGACAGTAAGTGTTTAAATAACAGGAGACTCTTTTTTCATCCCACTCCCATTTCTCTGGAAAGCTCAGCATCCAGTGTTCAGGATGGAAGTGAAGCAGTGAAACTAGGGTAGAAGAGGGCCATGTCCAGGTAGCACAGATGAGAGTGGGGCTGGAAGCAGTACCTGGGAGGTAAAGATGGTCAAAGCACTTACATGGACCAGAGACCAGAAGACAGATGGAGCCTGGAGGCCAATGAAGGGGGGCCCAGCAAGACAGATGGGCTCAGGCATTAGAGACCCACAGGACCAGAGAAAGCAGGACCAGTGATACCTTGGTGACCCAGAGGGCTCTGTATCTCAGACCCAGAGCTTTGCTGTGGTCTCTGTCAGGCTAGGAGCCCACTAAGGAGTGATTGACCAGGGCCCAGCAGGAGAAGGGGTTAGGATTAGAAGAAACTGTGGCTTCTGGTAGGTGTCTTGACATTGACTAACACTTGACGGTGATAATCTTGATTCATTCATTCAATATATCTTTGTAACTCAATGGAGAAAAGTCTTATTTTCCTAGCAGTAGATTCCTACCTCTCTTGGTACCTCCCCTGCCCCCCTCCCTTTCAGGAAACCCATGTGAGTGGGGTGAACACTTTGATCAGCTGTTTGGGGTGGGGGTGAAGATGAGCTCCTAAGCATTAAGGTTGAAGAAGATAAATGGTTCTGCTCCATTAACCAACCACCAGGCTCTTATTTGTCTGAGTAGGTTGGCACTGTAAGGCTGAGAACTGAACAGCTTTGGGACAATAGAGCATATATTTTTAGAGACTGAGTTAAAGGAAGAAGAAGAGAGGAAGGAAAATGAAGTAGTGGCAGGGGAGAAGACTTTGAGGAAAAAACAATAAGAGAAATATTTAAAGGAATTTTTATGAAGTCTTGCCATATGGTGTGCAATATAAACTTTCCTTCTTTCCTCCCCAAGAATTCTTCAGTAAAGTAGACATTTCTTATTGATATGTTGTGGTGTTTAATCTCTTTTAAGAATGCATTGATATGCTGAGTCCCAGTTCAAGGTGGCCATGTGGTGAGCAAAAGTTGCTTACCAGTGTCTTGCCGCACCTGGGTCACATATTTTTGGAGCACCTACTATGTATCAGAAACAATGTCAGGCACTGAGGTTACAAAGACAACTAGACGTGGTCTTGGCTCTTAAGGAAGTACAGCCTTTTGGTAGAACATGTATGGAAGCAGATTATAGTGGAAGACCTTTAATCCACAATGCCAAACATCATAATTGTTCAGAGTTGTTAAAAAAGATATTCAAAGTAATCACTCTGCTTAAAGCAGACATATAGACCAATGGAATAAAGAGCCCAGAAATAAATCCTCACATATATGGTCAAATGATTTTCAACCAGGTTACCAATACCATGCACTGGGGGAAAGGACAGTCCTTTCAACAGATGTTTTGAGAAAACTTAATATTGACATGCAAAAAAATGAAGTTGAACTCTTACCTTACACCATACACAGAAATTACTTCAAAATGGATCAAAGATCTAAATGTAAAAGCTAAAACCATAAAACTTTTAGAAGAATACATAGGGAAAAAAACTTCATGACATTGGATTTGGCAATGATTTCTTGGCTATAATATCAAAAGCATAGGCAACAAAAGAAAAAATAGATAAATTGGACTACATCAAAATTAAAAATTTCTGTGCCTTAAAGAAAACAATTAACAGTGACTAGGCAATGAAAAGAAAGGGAGAACATATTTGCAAATCATATATCTGATAAAGGGCAAATTCCAGGACATAAAGAACTCCTACAACTCAACAACAACAAAAAACAAGCAACCCAATTAGAAAATGGGCAAAGGACTTGAGTAGATATTTCTCTAAGGAAGAAAAACAAAGGGCCAATGAGCACATGAAAAGATGCTCACCATCACAGCTCACTAGAGAATGATCAAAACCATGATGAGGTACTACTTCACACCCATTGGGATAGCTACTGTCCAAAAAGGAAATAACAATGTGGGTGAGAATGTGGAAAAATTGGAACCTTCATACACTGTTAGTAGGAATGTAAAATGGTACAACCACTGTGGAAAACAGTATGGCAGTTCCTCAAAAAAGACAGGAGTGCCTGGCTGGCTCAGTTGGTAGGGCATGGGACTCTTGATCTCAGGGTCATTGAGTTCAAGCCCCACATTGGGTGTAGAGATTACTTTAAAAAAAAGTAAAAACAGAATCACCATTTAATCTAGCAATTCAGCTTGTGGTTATATACACACAAGAATTGAAAGTAGGGACTTGAACAAATATTTATGCACTAATATTCATAGCAGCATTATTCACAATAGCCACAAAAGGTGGAAGCAACCCAAGTGTCCATTAGTGGATGAATGAATAAACAAAATGTGCTATATACATACAATGGAATATTATTTAAGCTTAAAAAAGAGTGGAATTCTGACACATGATACTACATGGATGAACCTTGAGTACATGCTAAGTGAAATGTCACTAGTCACAAAAGGTCAAATACTGTATGATTCCACTTATTGAGAGACCTAGAGTAGTCAAAATCAGAGACAAAGTAGAATAGAGGTTACCAGGAGCTGGGAAGTTTAATGGGTACAGGGTTTCAGTTTGGGATGTTGAAAATATTCCTGAGGGGCGCCTGGGTGGTTCAGTCATTAAGCATCTGCCTTCGGCTCAGGTCATGATCCCAAAGTCCTGGGATCGAGCCCCACATCGGGCTCCCTGTTTGGTGGGAAGCCTGCTTCTCCCTCTCCCACTCCTCCTGCTTGTGTTCCTTCTCTCGCTTTGTCTCTCTCTGTCAAATAAATACATAAAATCTTAAAAAAAAAAAAATTCCTGAGATAGATGTAGTGATGTTTGCACAACAATGTGAATATACTTACTGTCAGTGAATTGTACATTTATAAGTGGTTAAGATGGTAAATCTTATGTGTATCTTACCACAGTTAAAAAATTTTTTTAATTAAAAAAATGATCACTAAAAATCATACAACTGTAAAGACTGACAACATGGTGTTGTCAGAGATGGTGTGATCCAGTGGACTGTGAATGACCAGTGGGTGGGTAAGGTGATGGGTGCCCAAATAAGGTGGATTCTGGCAGACAGTGGCCATGATATTGCAATGGACTCATGGCAACAGAAATGGTGACAGTTTTCAGACATTTATCTGTTTTGGCAGGTAGCAATGACTTTAGTTTGACAGTGATCAACAAATTTTGGCATGAAGATATTCAAACTCCAGAACTATTGTAATTTCAGAATGGAGCAGTTCTCAGACCTTTCATGTAAATGATTTTCTGTTGTGAGAACAGTTTGAGAAATGTCAAAAAAGATACAGATGTAGAGTACCTATTTGTTCACTGGTTCTTTTTTTTTTTTTTTTTAAGATTTTATTTATTTATTTGACAGAGAGAGACAAAGCGAGAGAGGGAACACAAGCAGGGGGAGTGGGAGAGGGAGAAGCAGGCTTCCCGCGGAGCAGGGAGCCTGATGTGGGGCTCGATCCCAGGACCCTGGGATCATGACCTGAGCCGAAGGCAGACGCTTAATGACTGAGCCACCCAGACGCCCCTTGTTCACTCATTTTTGAGGCATTCCTATGGATGTCATATGTTCCAGGAGACAGGACAGAGGAGTGAGTAAGTCCTATTTCTTCTCTCCATCCTCTGCCATTCTGTGCTTTCTCTTTAAGTTGTGATGCTTTGGCTGTATGGTTCATTTTGCCTTGTTATCAAGGCTGATGTAGTGCAAATCCAACCCTACAAAATGGTACCAATGAGGAAACCAACTGTCCTCTAAGTTTTTCAGAGATTATGTGCAGGTTTATGGGACTGCTGTCAGCAACAACACCTATGGGGGAGTGAAGGCAGCAGGACTGTTCCCATGGGAAGCTCTGAAGCCAGGAGCATCCTTCAGGATTGAGTGAGGCAAGGAGGTGGGGCCACCTACCTCACAGTTGGTGCAGGTTCCTGGGGAAGGGATGAGTAGCTCTCTTTGGCTGTGGTCAAGGCCCTCGGGGAGTTGGAGCTGGGAGTCTTCAACAGCCAACACTCCTGGGCAGGTGGATTGAGTACTTCAATCCTGCAGGAAAGCTGGGAATCTTGGTGGTACAGCACACTCATCGACACTGCACCAATCCCTTGCTTTTGTCCTCAGGAATTATTGGTACAAGAAGTTGGCCATTTCCTGGAAAGGTAGCACAAAATACTAGCATCATGAACAAAACAGGATTGAATTTTTGTTCATTAAAAAAAAAATCTCTTGCTCAAACAAAATTATAACACCAAAAATGGAAATAAAATTTTATTAGACTTGCACCTTCCTTCTGAATTGCTTGTTTTTACTTGCTGTGCTGTTATCTGGTCAATATTCTTATACACATACCAATTTTATATAGTTATGATTATAAGCATTATATGTGTGTGTGTATTTATAGTATTTGTATTATATGTATGTAAATACAATTTTTCCTGATTGCAGTGGTTATTTTTTAATGAGTTAAATTTCATACAGAGAAATGTAAAGATCTTAAATATGCAATTAGATTAGTTTTGGTAAATGTATACATCTGGGTAACTACCATCCCAGTCAAGGTAAACATTTTCATCATTCTAAAAAGTTCCCCAGTGATCCCTCCCAGTCAAACTTCATCCCCATAGGCAACTCCTGTTCTGATTTCTTTTTTTTCTCTTTTTTCTTTGTTCCAGTTTTATTGAGATATAATTGCCACACAGTACTGTATAAGTTTAAGGTATACAGCATCATTATTTATATATATTGTGAAATGATTACCATAATACATTTAGTTAGCATTCATCATGTCATATAGACACAGAAAGGAAAAAAAGAAAAATTTTTTCCTTGCAATGTGTCATGATTTACTCTCTTAACAACTTTCAAATATACCATATAGCAGTGTTAGCAACGGCCATGATGTTGTGCATTACACCCCAGTACTTGTTTATCTTTAGCTGGATGTTTGTACCTTTTGGCGACCTTCATCTTTTCCCCCCCCCCCCCCCCCATGCTCCCCCATCCCCTATCTCTGGTAACCATAAATCTGATCTCTTTTTCTGTGAGTTTGTTGCTGTTTTAGAATTCCACATAGAAGTGAGAACATATGGTATTTGTCTTTCTGTCAGACTTATCTCACTTGGCATAATGCCCTCAGGGCCATCCATGTCATCACAGATAGGGTTTCCTTCTTTTTTATGGCTGAATAGTATTCTATTGTATATAAATACCACAACTTTTTAATCCATTCATCTTTTGATGGACACTTGGGTTGTTTCCATATCTTGGATATTGTAGATAATGCTGCAATGAACATAGTGTGTGTGGGGGGGCAGATATCTCTTCAACATAGTGTTTTTTTTCCTTTGGATATATTCCCAGAAGTGGGATTGTTGGATCATATGGTAGTTCTATTTTTAATTTTTTGAGGAACTTCCCCACTCTTTTCCACAGTGGCTGCACCAATTTATATTCCCATCAAAAGTACACGGAGGTTCCCTTTTCTCTATATCCTGGCCAACATTTGTTATCTCTTGTCTTTTTGTTGATAGCCATTCTTTTTTTTTTTTTAAAGATTTTATTTATTTATTTAATTGACAGAGAGAGAGAGAGAGACAGTGAGAGAGGGAACACAAGCAGGGGGAGTGGGAGAGGGAGAAGCAGGCTTCCTGCTGAGCAGGGCTTGATCCCAGGAGCCTGGGATCATGACCTGAGCTGAAGGCAGTCGCTTAACTAACTGAGCCACCCAGGCGCCCCTGTTGATAGCCATTCTAATAGGCATGAAGTGATGTCTCATTATGGTTTTGATTTGCACTTCCCTGATGGTTAGTGATGTTGAGCACCTTTTCATATTCCTGTTGGCCATTTGTCTCTTCAGCAAAAATGACTCTTCATGTCCTTTGTCCATTTTTAATTGGATTATTATTATTTTTTGCTATTGAGTTGTATGAGTTCTTTATATATTTTGGATATTAGCCCCTCGTCATTGTGTGATTTGCAAATTTTTTTGCATTCCATAGGTTGCCTCTCATTTTGTTGATGGTTTGCTTTGCTGTGCAGAAGCTTTTTAGTTTGATATAGTCCCACGTGTTTATTTTTTATTTAGTTGCTTGTGCTTTAGGTATCATATCCAAAAAATTATTGCCAAGACTCTGATTTCTGTCACCATGGATTAGTTTTGTCTGTTTTTGAATTTTACCTGGAAGGAAGCATAAAAGATGAACTCTTCTGACCCGTATATATTTATTTATTATTTTATTTTTTTATACTCATTTTTTTTGTTGAAGTATAGTTGACACACCATGTTACGTTAGTATGAGGTGCACAACTAGTGATTCAACAAGTTTATACATTATTCTATGCCCACTACAAGTATAGTTACCATCTGTTACCACAGAACACTATTACAGTACCATTGACTATATTCTCTATGCTGTACTTTTTATTTCCATGACTTACTCATTCCATAACTAGAAGCCTGTACCTCCTACTCCTCTTCACCCCTTTAACCCTTCCCCTCACTTACCTCCCCTCTGGCAGCCCTCAGTTTGTTCTCTGTATTTATGGGTTTGTTTCTGCTTTTTGTTTGTTCATTCATTTGTTTTGTTTTGTTTTTAGATTCCACATATAAGTTAAATCACAAGGATATTTGTCTTTCTCTGACTTATTTCACTTAGCATGATACCCTCTAGGTCCATCCATGTTGTCGCAGATGGCAAAATCTCATTCTTTTTTATGGCTGAGTAATATTCTATTGTATATATATGCCACATATTCTTTATCTATTCATTTATGGGTGGACACTTGTGTTGCTCCTGTATCTTGGCTATTGTAAATAATGCTGCAATAAACATAGGGGTGCATATGTCTTTTCAAGTTAGTGTCTTCATTTTTTTTGGGTAAATACTCAGTAATGGAATTACTCAATCATATAGTATTTCTATTTTTTTTTTAAAGATTTTATTTATTTGACAGAGAGAGACACAGTGAGAGAGGGAACACAAGCAGGGGGAGTGGGGGAGGGAGAAGCAGCCTTCCCTGTGGAGCAGGGAGCCCGATGCGGAGCTCAATCCCAGGACCCTGGGACCATGACCTGAGCCGAAGGCAGACGCTTAATGACTGAGCCACCCAGGCGCCCCAGTATTTCTATTTTTAAAAAAGATTTATTTATTTATTTTAGAGGGAGAGAGAGAGAGCAGGGGGAGGGGCAGAGGGAGAGCAAGATAAGCAGACTCCCTGCTGAGTGGGGAGCCCAACTCAGGGCTTGATCCCAGGACCCTGAGATCATGACCTGAGCTAAAATCAAGAGTTGGATGCTTAACTGATTGAGCCACTCAGGCACTCCTAGTATTTCTATTATTAATTTTTGGAGGAACCTCAATAGTGTTTTCCACAGTGATTGCACCAATTTACATTCCCACCAACAGCACGTTCCTTTTTCTCCATGTCCTCTACAACACTTACTTCTTTATTTCTTGTCTTTTTGATTTTAGCCATTCTAACAGGTGTAAGGTGATATCTCATTTGGTTCTGATTTGTATTTCTCTGATGATTAGTGATGTTGAGCATCTTTTTGTGCATCTGTTGGCCATCTGTATGTCTTCTTTGAAAAAAAAATCTATTAAGTTCCTCTGCCAAAAATTTTAATTGGATTATTTGAGTTTTTTTTAATGTTGAGTTGTAGAAGTTCCTTATATATTTTGGATATTAACCCCTTATCAGATACATCATTTCCAAATATCTTCTCTCACTCAGTAGGTTGCCTTTTCATTTTGGTTTCCTTCACTGTGCAAAAGTTTCTTATTTTGGTGTAGTCCTAATTGTTTATTTTTGCTTTTATTTCTCTTGCCTTAGGAGACATATCTTGAAAAATGTTGCATAGGCTGATGCCTATGTTCTCTTCTATGAGTTCTGTGATTTCAGGTCTCACATTTAGGTCTTTAATCCATTTTTGTGTATGGTGTTAGAAAGTGGTCCTGTTTCATTCTTTTGCATGTAGCCGTCCAGTTTTCCCAGCACTGTTTATTGAGGAGACTGTCTTTTCCTTATTGTGTATTCTTGCCTCCTTTGTCATAGAGTAATTGACCATGTAATCATGGATTTATTTCTAGGCTCTCTGTTATGCTTCATTTATCTATATGTCTGTTTTTGTACCAGTACCATTCTGTTTTGATTACTACAGCTTTGTAGTATATCTTGAAATCTGGAATTGTGATACTGGCAGCTTTGTTCTTCTTTCTCAAGATTGCTTTGGCTTTTCAGAATCTTTTGTGGTTTCATACAAAATTTAGTATTATCTGTTCTGGTTATGTGAAAAATTTTGTTGGCATTTTGATAGGGACAGTGTCGAATCTGTAGATTGCTTTGGGTAGTATGGACATTTTAAAATACTAATTCTTCTAATCCATGAGGACGGACTGTCTTTCCATTTGTTTGTGTTGTCTTCAATTTCTTTCATCATTGTTTTATCGTTTTTAGAGTACATAAAGTACATAAGCCAGAGTACCCTGGCTTGCAGACAGCTACCTTCTTGTTTTGTCTTCACATGATGGAGAGAGAAGGAGAGCAAGCTTTTTTTTTTTTTAAGATTTTATTTATTTATTTTATTTATTTGAGAGATATAATGACAGAGATAGCGAGAGAGATCACAAGCAGGGAGGAGAGGGAGAAGCAGGCTCCTGCTGAGCAGGGAGCCTGATATGGGGCTCAATTGCAGGACCCTGGCATCACGACCCGAGCCGAAAGCAGACGCTTAACTGACTGAGCCACCAAGGGACCCCAAGAGAACAAGCTTTATTTTCAGAGTACATTGTTCTACAGTTTTCGGAGTACATACCTCCTTAGTTAAGTTTATTCCTAGGTATTTTTCTTTTTGGTATAATTGTAAATGGAATTGTTTTCTTAATTTTACTTTCTCCTACTTCATTGTTAGTGTATAGAAATGCAACTGATTTCTTTTTTTTTTTTTTAATTTTATTATGTTATGTTAGTCACCATACAATACATCATTAGTTTTTGATGTGGTGATCCACGATCCATTGTTTTCGTATAACACCCAGTGCTCCATGCAGTACGTGCCCTCCTTAATACCCATCACCGGGCTAACCAATCCCCCCTCTCCCCTCCCCTCTAAAACCCTGTTTGTTTCTCAGAGTCCATAGTCTCTCATGGTTCATCTCTCCCTCCAATTCCCCCCCCCATTTTTCCCTTCCTTCTCCTAGTGTCCTCCATGCTATTCCTTATGTTCCACAAATAAGTGAAACCATATGATAATTGACTTTCTCTGCTTGACTTATTTCACTTAGCATAATCTCCTCCAGTCCCATCCATGTGATGTAAAAGTTGGGTATTCATCCTTTCTGATGGCTGAGTAATATTCCATTGTATATATGGACCACATCTTTTTTATTTTATTTTATTTTATTTTATTATTTTTTTTAAAGATTTTATTTATTTATTTAAGACAGAATGAGAGAGAGAGAGCACATGAGAGGGGGGAGGGTCAGAGGGAGAAGCAGGCTCCCTGTTGAGCAGGGAGCCCGATGCGGGACTCGATCCAGGGACTCCAGGATCATGACCTGAGCCGAAGGCAGTCGCTTAACCAACTGAGCCACCCAGGCACCCAGGACCACATCTTCTTTATCCATTCATCTGTTGAAGGGCATCTCGGCTCTTTCCACAGTTTGGCTATTGCGGACATGAAATGCAACTGATTTCTGTGTATAATTTTGTATCCTGCAACATTACTGGATTCATTTATTACTTCTAATAGTTTTTCGATGGAGTCTTTAGAGCTTTATATGTATAGTATTATGTCTTTTGCAAATAACGACAGTTTAACTTCTTCCTTACCAATACGGATGCCTTTTATTTCTTTTTCTTGTCTAATTGCTGTGGCTAGGATTTCCAGTACAATGTTGAATAAAAGTGGTAAGCATAGACATCTTTGTTTTCTTCCTGATCTTAGAAGAAAAGCTCTCAGTTTTTTCCCCATTGAATAGAATGTTAGGTGTGGTTTTTTTATATATGGCCTTTATTATGTTGAGGCGCCTGGGTGGCTCAGTCAGTTAAGCGCCTGCCCTCTAAACCCACTTTGTTGAGAGTTTTAATCATGAATCGATGTTGTACTTTGTCAAATGCTTTTTCTGCATCTATTGAGATGATCATGATTTTTATCCTTCATTTTGTTAATATGATGATACACATACATTTAAAAGAGCAACTTTTCCCCTTTATTTTATACTACTTACGTATTTTTCTTTTTTTTTAAAGATTTTATTTATTTATTTGAGAGGGAGAGAGAGAGCAAGAGCACAAGAGCAGGGGGAGGGAGAAGCAGATTCCCACTGAGGAGGGAGCCCAACACAGGGCTCGATCCCAGGATCGTGGGATCATGACCTGAGCTGAAGGCAGATGCCTAACTGACTGAGCCACCCAGGCACCCCTGTAGTTTTCTGATTATAAACAATACATCCTTTTATTATCAATATTCAAGAATATGGAATAATATTATGCAGCATTAAAAATAATTGTCCCTAGATCCACTTCCTATAGATAACCATTGAATCTTGACATATTTTTTACAGCAGTGGTTCTCAAAAAGTCTGATCTCTAGACTAACAACATCAGAGAACTTGTTAGAAATGCAGAATTTTGTGGTGCCTGGGTGGCTCAGATGGTTGTGTCCAACTCTTGATTTCAGCTCAGGTCATGATCTCAGGGTTGTGAGATTGAGCCCTGTGTTGGGCTCCATGCTCAGTGCAGAGTCTGCTTGGGATTCTCTCTTTCCTCTTCCTCTCCCCCTCCCCCCACTCCTTCTCTCCCTCTCTAAAATAAATAAATTTTAAAAATCTTAAAAAAAAAAAAAAAGAAATGCAAAATTTCCAGTCTCATCCCAGACCTACTAAATCAGAAACTGTGGGGGTAGGGCCACCAGTGTGTTTAAAGAAGTTTTCTAGGGTGTCTCTGATACGTGCATATTTGAGAACCATTTCCTTAGAGTGCTTTTTTTTCTTTTTTTCTTTCCTTTTCTCTTTCTTTCCTTTTCTCTTCCTTTCGTAGGTGAGATTATACTTTACTCACATTTTTAAATTCTACCTTTTTGTGTAACAATTTATTAGGAGCATTATCATGTCATGATGGATAAGGAGTTAACTTATCCAGATTAATTAAAATTGGTGTGGTCTGTAATGAGGCTAAATATAGCTTGTTTTTGCTCTTGCCTTCTCTTGGGGTAACTATTTCCCAACAAGACTACATTTGTGGATGGCTTCCTTTCCTTGCTCTCACCATCATATAGTGTGATGATGCTGGTAGAAATGTGTTTGAATGGATTGACTCCAGTTGTATGTGGGAAGATTTACAAACAGACCTTATCTCATGCAGGACTGGTGAGTAACAGTTTTATCGGGGCAATTGACACAGAGGGCTGATACTTGTGGTTCCCAAAAAAGAACCAGTCTTAGGAAATCTAGTGGGGCAAACACAGACATGCCAATGGCAGGGGAAACATCTTGAAAGAAAGGTAACTACATAGCTGGGTTCTTTTTTTTTTTTCTAAAGATTTTATTTATTTGTCAGAGAGAGAGAGCACGAGAGCAGAAGCAGGGGGAGCAGCAGGCAGAGGGAGAAGCAGGCTCCCTGCCGAGCAAGGAGCCCGATGTGGGACTCGATCCTAGGACCCTGGAATCATGACCTAAGCTGAAGGCAGACACCCAACCAACCGAGCCACCCAGGCATCCCTGGGAAACACTGGGTTCTTGATTCTGATTGAACAATAACCCTCCCCCTTACTTCATGACACAGCACTACTAAGGTGCACTGCTTCTGTTGAAGACTCCAGACTGGAAGGCCTGACTTTGGTGTGCCTTGGAAAATGCTTATTGACTCTTATTGTCATGAGATGATATTTGTTAGGTGAAAAAGGAAGGCAAGGGACCTTATTCAAAATTGTCCCCAGAATATAGACCTCTACATAAAAGCTTTCTAATCCTCTTATAAGAAATAACTTAAAAAAAAAAAAGAGAAAGAAAGAAAAAGAAAGAAAGAAAAGAAAAGAAAGAAGGAAAGAACCTTTCAGGAGATGGCCTGTGAGGACTCAGACTGGGGAAGTGACTTGCAGTCACTTGCACAGGGGCAGTGTCAGATAGTTTCCGAGCAATAGCACCTATATCGGCACTCCTGGGAAAAGGTGAGGAAAAAAACATAAAAAGCGGTGCAATGGAATACAAAAATCAGTGGGTTCTGAGATCAGGTTGACTTGATTTAGAATCAGAGCACAGGCACTTGTGGTTTGTGTGACTATATCAGTTATGTATTGCTAAGTAACACTTATCCCCCCAAATGTGTCATAAGGACACACACATTTATTATCCTACAGTTTCTGTGTAACAAGAATTCAGGCTGGGGTGGCTCCGTTGGTGAAGCATCTGCCTTTGGCTCAGGTCATGATCCCAGGGTTCTGGGATCGAGCCCCACGTTGGGCTCCCTGCTCAGCTGGAAGCCTGCTTCTCCCTCTCCCTCTGCCTGCCACTCCCCCTGCTTATGCTCTCTCTCTCTGTCAAATAAAGAAATAAAATCTTAAGAAAAAAGAATTCAGGCTTGGAATCTCAGGGTCCTCTGCTTCAGGCTGCAATCGAGACTCACAAAGCTGCAGTTGAGGTGTCAGCTGGTCCTGAGGTCTCATATGAAGACTCAACTGGGGAAGGTCTTGTATTAGTCAGCTTGGGCTGCCATGACAAAGTACCACAGACTGGGTGGCTTAAACAACTGACATTTATGTCTTCCTAGTTCTGGAGGCTAGAAGTCCAAGATCAGTATGGCGGGGTCTGGTGAGGTCTCTCTCCCTGGCTTGCAGACAGCCACCTTCTTGTTTTGTCCTCACATGATGGAAAGAGAAAGAGAAAGAGAACAAGCTTTCTAGTCTCTTATAAGGCCCCACCCTCATGAGCTCATGTAAACCTAATTACCTCCCAAAGGCCTCGTCTCCAAATACTAGCACTTTGGTGGGTAGGGCTTCAACATACAAATTTTGGGGGAGCACAATTCAGTCCACAGTGGATCTGCTTCCAGGCTGACTCATGTGGTTGTTGGCAAGATTCAGTTCCTCACAGGTTGTTGGACTGAGGGCCTTAGTTCCTTGTTGTCTGTTGGTCAGAGGTCACCCTCAGTTCCTTCCACTTGGGCCTCTCCAACAAGGCAGATGACTTAACTTCTCTGAATTCTCCCCCTTTATACCCTGTAAAATTGGGATAGTTATAGCTGTCCTAGAGTTGTTGTGGGATTCATTGAGGTAATGTGGAAAATGGCTTTGCACAGAGGCTGGCATTGTTGGGGCTTCCTGAGTGGTAACTATCATTATTATTATAATTTTCAGAGCATCCCATGCTCTGGAGTCTGGCTGTTGTCCGGACAGCATATGGGTCTATGCTGCTTGTTCTCTGCTATAACACAGAGGCTTCTCCAGGGAAAGGACAATTTCTAAACTGCAGAGAAAATACATCTCTTTTCCTGAAGCATCTCAGACCACATGCCTGGAAGTTCTAAGACATGCATTATGGAGTATACAGTAGTCATACTTTCTGTTTTCCCTCTGTATGAGCCTCTTAGGGCAGGCCTAAGAGTTTCCTTTCATGCTCCTGGAAATCAGACCCCTTAGAGCATCCTCTGGCCTTGCATGACATGGATTCTCAGGGAAGTTCAACTTGAGCCACCTTGGCAAAGTGTAGTTTGTCCTGTCTCATAACCCAGTGTCTGTTCTCTGTCATAGCATCTGCGTCTGCTTCTTTCCCATCTAATCCTGGGCACAATTCACAAGGTGAAACATGCTTTCCAGAGGCCTTGGCAGCCATATCTTTCTCAGTCATCATTTGGGGTGATTACAGGGGGAAGTGTAACTTTGTCTTATTGCCACAGGATAATGTAGATGTCCTAATCCTCACTGTGTAGAAATAAGACCAGACTGAATGTCTGTTCTGAATTATCTTTCTGCCTAAATGGAGCCCAGGAGGGACCCTAACTTGCAAAAAATATATTATTCAGCCCAATGCTGATTTCATTTCCTAAAAGAGATTGGGTCCAAATACGACTTTAATTGAATTCAGCCTCTTGACCTGATACTGACTTGGTTCTCCCTCCTAGTGCCTTCCAACATTAGACAAGGGAGGAGGAGGAGGAGAAATAGACAAGTAAAGCGATTCACATGGCTTTATGGGCCGAGTCACTTCCACATTCCATAAAGCCCCAATGACTGTATAGGAAACAGCTGCAGTATTTACTGGGGACTGGTAAGGCCTCATTACCATCCCACCTCCTCACAGGGGGTGTTTGGCTCCAAATGGAGTGCAGTGGAGGGAGTAATTGATTCTGCTGCCCTGGCACCTGGTGTTGCTGCCAAATGCCTGAGGTCACTGCAGCAAACAAACCCCACTCCACCCGGTGGAGGGAGGCTTCAGGGCCTCTCGTGTGAGGTGGAGAGCAGAGCCAAGAGCAGGTCAAAAGGGATTTTGTTGTTTATCTTTTCATATCTTTGTTCATTCACTCAAGAATTATTTATTGAGCACCTACTAAATGTCAGGTACTGTTGAAGGCATAGGAACGTAGTGACAGACGTGGTCCCTGCCTTCTTAGAGTTTACACTGTAGAGGTGCTCAGTCCAATACAATAGCCATTAAATTTAAATTTGAACTCATTAAAATGAACTCAAATTAAAACTTTAATTCTGCAGCCACATTTCAAGTGCTCCATAGGCTAGTATGCTCTTGTATTGGACGTTACAGATACGGAACGTTTCTACCATTGCAGAAAGTTCTATCAGACACACTAGTCTAATGTGGGTAGGGTGGGAAGGGTCTGGAGACTGTCATTCAGTGAACAAACATATACATAAATAAGATAATTTCAGATGTGGTGGTACTATGAAGAAAATGAAACAGAGAGATGGGCTAGAGTTGCCCTTTAATAGGTCTGGGTGGGCTTCTCTGAGAAGGTGACACATGGCCACGGCCCTGGAAGGAGCTGAGTGAACAGCATTCCAGAAGTATAAGAAAGCCACTGTGGCTTGGAGTAGGGAACCAGAGAGAGAGAGCAGTATGAAATGGGGCCAGGAGCAAGTAGAGGCCCAATCACATGGGATCATGGGGAAGAGTATGCATTTAATTCTAAGTGGTAGGAAGCCACTGCAGGATTTTTACCAGCAAGCTGTCATGATCTGATTTACATGTTAAAAGCTTGTTCTGGCTCCTACATTGATCATGGACTGTCAGGAGGCAAGAATGGAGGCAGAGGGCCAGGGAGGAGGCTATTAAAGCTGTAAGTAAGAGAAGCTGGGCCCTTGGTATCAGGGACAAAAGGGCAGCAGCTAATCCCAGAGGGGTAGCTCTGTGGGAGACAATCTCTTATCTGAAAATATGGGGACAGTAATAGTACCCAGTGTGTGCTGTCACTGATACAAGGACGCAATGAGGCAAGGTTTGTAAAGTACCCCATCCTCCCAGGACAGCAGCACATGGTGTTACCTTGTCTGGCTCACCTTTGTGTCTCTCCTAAAAGATGGTAACAGCCTCTCCTCTGGCCCTCTAGTCCTTTGTCTTGCTTCTTCTAGACTGGTTTCCACACTGCCACCGGAGTCACCTTTTCTGAAATTACAAATCTGATGAGGTCAGTCCCCTTCAGGGGTTCCTGATTGAATCCCAACCAAACTCCAAACTTGTTACCGTTGCTTAGGAGGCTCTTCACACTCTGGCCCACATCTCTCTCCAGCATCATCTCCCTCATGCTCCACCTTCAGCTCAGGCTCCAGCTACACTGATTATCGCCCCTCAGCTCATGCTGCTCCCCCTGCCCAGGGCACTTTTCCTTCCTGTCTTGGACTTACTATCTCCAGCTCTCTGTCTTTCTAGGCCCAGCTTAGAAATTTCTGCCTCCGAGAATCTGTCTCTTGGCTCTCTAAGCCCAGGTCAAGTGCCTTTAGTATCAGGTCCCATGGAACCCTGTACTTCTCCATCACATTGAATTATAATTGCTTGTTTACCTGTCTCTTCTGTTAAACTGAGATCTCCATGACAGTTGGGACTGTGTCTGTCTGGTTCATGATTGTGTCTAGTTCTTTGAATGCTTAGCTCATGAGAAGTGCTTAAGATGTATTTATTGAATGAGTAGGTAAATGCAGTAAAAATCTTCTTTCATATCCTTTGGTGTAGCTACTTTCTTTCCCTATACCCTCTTTTCCCCATCATTATTATTATTATTTTGAGTTAACCATTCTCTGGGCTTCCTAACCTAAGTATCTTAGCTTAGGCTGCCATAACAAGTACAACAAACTGGGTGGCTTTAAAAATAGACATGTTTTCACACTTTTGGAGGCTGGAAGTCCCAAGATCAGGGTATCCGCATGGTTGGGTTCTGGTGAGAGCCCTCTTCCTGGCTTGCAGATGGCTCCCTTCTCACTGTATCCTCACATGGCAGAGGGAAGGAGGAACAGATGAAGTGATGGAAGGAGAGAGAGAAAGAGAGGTAGAGGGAGGGCAAGTGCAAGCTGTCTGGTGTCTCTTCTTGTAAGGCAGTAATCCCATCATGAGACCTCACTCTCCTGACCTCATCTTACCCTAATCACCTCCCAAAGACCCCACCTTTAAACACCATCACATTGTGGCCTAGGACTTCAACATGGGAATTTGGAGGGGGGACACAACCTTCAGTCCCTACACTGAGACAAGGTAAGAATTTGATGTTCTCCATTTCCTACCCTGATCTCTAGATCTCTTAGGAATTTATTGGCAGTCTATGGCCTGCATGATGTAGTAGTCAGACAACTGAGGTTTAGAGCCCAGCTCCAAAAGTTATGAGCTATAAGACCTTGATCAAGTCACATCATCTCTTCTCCCAGTACTTGATGGAGGGCATCTAAGGTGGTCAGGACATACTCATTAACTGCATACACAGCCTCAGTGGGCACTTTGATAATTCCTCAAAGCCGTATGATAAGCCTTCTCATTCATTATCTCACTTAATGCTTCCGGGAACCCTAAGAAGTTTTATTATTCTCCCATTGCAGAGATGAGGAGGCTGAGACTCTGAGAGTCTCAAGTTGGTCATTTGTCCTGATCCTGGAACTTTTTCCCCATGCTCTTATTTCATGATCTCCTGTTTCACATCCTTGCCCTCTCTCTGATCTTGAGGACTTGTGACCTGGGCAGGCATCTGTTGGTCTCTGAGATGTGGCTTGAGTCATTATAGCTTGGTGCTGTGGTCTGAATGTTTGTGTTCCCCCAAAATATACATGTTGGAATTCTAACACCCAATGTGATGGTCTTAGGAGGTGGGGCCTTTAGGAGGTGATTAGGTCATGAGGGTAGAGGCTTTATGAATGGAATTGGTACCCTTATAAAAGAGACATGATGGGGCACCTGGGTGGCTCAGTCCATTCAGTGGCTGAAACTTGATTTTGGCTCAGGTTATGATCTCAGGGTCATGAGATTGAGCCCCACACCAGGCTCCCTGCTTGGCAGGGAGTCTGCTTAAGATTCTTTCCCTCTGCCCCTGCCCCCACTCTCTCTCTCCCTCTCTCTCAATCTGTCTCTTTCTCTAAAATAAATAAATCTTAAAAAGAGAGAGAGAGAGACCTGAGGGAGTTCCCTAGTTTCTTCTGCCTTGTGAGAATACAATGAGGGGCACCTGGGTGGCTCAGTCGTTGAGCGTCTGCCTTCGGCTCAGGTCATGATCCCAGGGTCCTGGGATTGAGCCCTGCATCGGGCTCCCTGCTCTGCCGGAAGCCTGCTTCTCCCTCTCCCACTCCCCCTGCTTGTGTTCCCTCTCTCGCTTTGTCTCTCTCTGTCAAATAAGTAAATAAAATATTAAAAAAAAAAAAGAATACAATGAGAAGTCTGTGACCCAGAAGACCCTTACCTAGCTACACTGGCACCCTTATCTTTAAATTCCAGCCTCTAGAACTGAGAGAAGTAAATGTTTGTTGTTCATAAGCCACCCAGGCTGTGGCATTTTGTTATAGCAGCTTGAGGAGACTAACACTCTTGGCTACTTGACAAAACACCCATAACTGCATTGCTGTGATTGACCCTCATACTTTAGAATTTAAAAACTTAAAAAGGTCCAAGTTCTTTAGTGTTGGACTTTCATGGGGTCAATATATCACACACCCCCTTTTTAAAAAAGATATTTATTTATTTATTTATCGAGACAAAGAGAGCGGGGGGAAGGGCAGATGGGGAGGGAGAGAGAGAATCTCAAGCAGACTCTGCACTGAATGCTGAGCCTGATGCGGGGCTCGATCTCCTGACACTGAGAGCGTGACCTGACCAAAAATCAAGAGATGGACACTAAACCAGCTGAGCCACCCAAGCACCCCATATAATACCCTTTTCTTCCCCTTTCAAGTTTTGAACCAACTGAGAAGTAGATAAAGAAGACAGATGTAGATTCTGTATTTATTTAACAAACACGTATGAGGTATTTACCAGATGCCAGGCAGCAACTTGCCCAAGGTCACACAGGTAGTAGGTGGCAAAGCCAGGCTTCCAACCCAGCTCCAAAAACTTCTTGTTATTCTGCTTCTTAAAACCTAAGCTTTAGGGGCGCCTGGGTGGCTCAGTCCTTTAGGCGTCTGCCTTCGGCTCAGGTCATGATCCCAGGGTCCTGGGATCCAGCCCCTCATTGAGCTCTCCACTCAGCTGGGAGCCTATTTCTCCCTCTCCCTCTGCCTGCCACTCCCTCTGCTTGTGCTCTCTCTCTCTCTGTCAAATAAATAAATAAAATCTTTAAAAACAAAACAAAACAAAAAACCAAAAATGTAAGCTTTATTTGTGATAAAACTAGATTGGAGGACATGGTTTAGGCGAATGTCCAAAAAGGGGAGTTAACTCTCTATACCTGAATTAGACTCTCCCAGCTAGTTGTAGCCACCCCAAGTGTCCCCATAGGGGGACAGGGCAGAGCTAGCCCTGCTCCTCTTACTGCAAGGTCAAAAGAGCAGAGCAGAATGTATCCTTCCCATAAGGAGGGACATCCAAAAAGAGAAGATGAAGGGGCGAGTTCAGTCCCTCCTTTCAAGTTCACCAATTGGCTATCACTTTTTCTTCGCTGGGGAGGAGTGAGTGAAGAATGGGGAGAATGGCTAAAGTGTTTACATTTTCCATGGATCTCTTCTGTGAATTCCCCTTCCTTTTTTCCCATATCCTTTTCATAGCAGACACATGTTGATTTTGCTCATCTAGAATCCATTCCTCCTTCTTCTGGAGTAGCCCCTTGATCCTTCTTTCAGAATCTCTTGGGCCATGTGGATTGTTTGGAACTGACCCCATCCCACAGTTCCAAGGGGTATAAGCCCACGATCCAGGCCTGGCCAAGCAGAACATTCTACCCCTCTGGCCACAGTGATTCCCAGCCTGGGCCGGTTGACTACTCCTGGGACTTTTGCTAGAACTCTTGGGAAAGACTTTGCCCTCCGTGTTGGAATTGCCAAGCTGGGAGAATGGGAGCCTGGAGCTGCTGGGACCACCTTTGCCATCTTGTGGGGAGAGGCTGCCACCATACAGGAAAGCGGAATGGAGAGCTGGAGAAAGGTATACAGTGTTCTGTTGACATTGTTAGAGCCCCTGATTTATGTTCATTATGAATGAGGTTGATTAACATTTCATAGGTTTTTCCCTTTCTGCAAAGTGTTATTTATATCCTTTACTTATTTCTCCACTGGACTGTTGGTGTTTTTCTCATAGATTTGAAGGAACTTTTTTTTAAGTATTCATTTTTTATTGAAGTGAAATTCACATAACAAAATTACCGTTTTATTTTTTTAAAGATTGTATTTATTTATCAGAGAGAGAGAGAGCGAGAGAGCACAAGCAGGGGGAGCTGCAGGCAGAGGGAGAGGGAGAAACAGGCTCCCCACTGAGCAAGGAGACTGATGCGGGACTCAATCCCAGGACCCTGGGATCATGACCTGAGCTGAAGGCAGACAGATGCTTAACCGACTGAGCCACCCAGGCGTCCCCAAAATTACCATTTTAAAGTGTACAATTCAGTGGCATCTAGTACATTCACAGCGTTGTGCAACCATCACCTCTTTCTAGTTCCAAAACATTTCCATCACCACCAAAGCGACCCCTGCCCCACCTGCCAGCCACTCATCTGCTTTCTGTCTCTGTGGGTTTATCTAGTCTGGATATTTTATATAAATGGACTTATACAATATGTGGCCTTTTGTGTCTGGCTTCTTGTAGTCGGCATAATGTTTTTTGTTTTGTTTTGTTTTTTAAGATTTTATTTATTTATTTGACAGAAAGAGATACAGCGAGAGAGGGAACACAAGCAGGGGGAGTGGGAGAGGGAGAAGCAGGCTTCCCACTGAGCAGGGAACCTGATATGGGGCTCGATCCCAGGACCCTGGGATCATGACCTGAGCCGAAGGCAGACAGATGCTCAACGACTGAGCCACTCAGGCACCCCTGGCATAATGTTTTTGAGGTTCATTCATATTGTAGCATGTATCAATGCTTCATTTCTTTTTATGGCTGAATAATATTCCATTGTATGAATAGAACAGGTTTTATTTCTCCATTTATCTGCTGATGGACATTTGGATCGTTTCCACCTTTTGGCTAGCATGAGCAGTGCTGCTATGAGCATTTGTGTACAAGTATTTGTTGGAATCGTATGTTTTTGTGTATTAGGGAAATTAGTCTTTGGCCTGTAATAGGTGTTGCAAATATTGTTCTTCAGTTTGCAGTTTGTCTTTCACCTTGTTTTATGGTGGTTTTGACCAGGCAGAATCTTGAAAAAATTGTTATGCAGTTGACTCTGTCAGGCTTTTACGGCTTACGGGTTTTGTGACACAGGAAAGCCGTCCTCATACTTGAGGTTATAAAATAAGTCTCCCATCAGAGCTGCCACTTATACACTCATTTCCTCAAATGGGGATTAAAAACAGGCCACTTGCACTGTCCCCCTGGGGTTATTGTGAGGCCCAAATAAGATAAGCAATATGAAAGGGCTTTATAAAATATGAACCAGCATATACACGCATGGTATGTTGTCATTGCCACTATTAATTGTATGCAATCCTGGCACTAACTAGCTGAGTGCTGTGCTTGCTTTCGTTTTGCAGAGCAGAGACCGAAGGGCAGAATTATTCACTGAGCCAGCCAAGGATGCAGTAGTTGGTGGCATTGGAGAATGTCACAGAAGATATCAACTCTTACTAGTCATCTTGGGAGGGTTTCATATTTGACCAAAAACCCCCCACAAACATTGCCTTAAACTCAAAACTTTTCTGGTCATTCTTCCTCCGAGTAGAGTCTTTTTTTTTTTTTTTTTCTACCAGGAAAAGAAACCAGTTTAGTGAGTTTTGTGTTATTCAGCTGTAATTGTGACTTGAGCCTCATCAATGGCCATTTTGAAATGTTTTCCTTATGTTTTTAAACCTAAATTCTTCTTTTTTTTTTAATGGCAAACTTTAGGTTGAACACTGTATTGGTTGAGAAAAAAAGTCAATACTTGACAGTGATTGTCACTGCATTGTCACTACAGTGATCGTTCTGATATAGCACTTGCACTGGTTAAGTCCTTGGGCTCCCATATCAGTCAGACCTGGGTTTGAATACGATTCCATTAGTAGCTAGTTGTGTGATATTGGAAATTGCGTCATTGCTCTGTGCCTCTGTTTCCCTATCTGTAAAACAAGGATGATTACAGAACCTGACGCATTGGGTTGTAGCAAGAAGTCAATGATAAAATCTATATAATATACATGGCCCCGATGGAAGGCTTGATAAATACTAGCTATTAGGATAATTCAGGAATAGCTAAAAAAATTTAGGAAATGAGCCTGAGGTAAATGGAATATACCCTTCTGGGGGGTACTCCCATCCTTGGGGGGTGGCACAGATCAAATGACATATTAGAGCCCCTTGCCCTGCCGCATACCACACTTATTTTTGGAGAAATCTGATTTCTGTTACTACCTTGTGAAGGGTAATCATCAGGAATGGCAGTTGTTCTCAAAAAACAAGGAAGAAGTGGCCATGTGGAGGAGTGTTGCGGAAGGGCAGCTGGGAGGCCGGTGAGCCTTGGGGAGGATTGGAAGGAAAAAGTCGAGGGCATCTTACCAGGGGGCCTACCCAGGTCATACCACCTCTTCCTGGGGAAGGAAGATTCTGGGTGATGTGGTTTCACTGTGTGTGGTGATATATTTGCAGGGGACATAACCGTTGTCTTATTTTGTCCTCTCTTTCTGCTCTTGACCCAGGGATCTGTGGAGCCCCAACTCTGATCCTGGGCCCAGTGTGTTTGGGCCCTAAAAAAGAAGTAACATTTGTGGGACCTCTGCTATGTGCCAGGCACTTTAAGTTCATGATCACCTTGGATTCTGTGCTATGAGTAACATCACCACCATTTTACAGACGAGGAAACTGGAGTGAGGCTCAGTGAAGGCACGAAGCGACTTAGGGCCCCCCACAAGCTGGTAAGTGGCAGAACTGGAATTTTAATCACCATCTGTCTTACACCAAAATCCAGCTCTTTTGCTGCTCAGCACGTAGCTCTATACCATACTTCACTTCAGTTTCTAGAGCCTTTTGTGACATTTCTGTGGCTCAGTGCCCTACACATGGGTCTCCCAGAAATATTTGTGGATTCAAAATTTTAGTAACGATGAGAATAGCTGACACTTACTACTTCCTGCCTCTGACAGGTTAAGTCAAGCAGGTTAAGTCACTTGTGCCGTTTCTCAGAACTACAGTGGCAGAGCCAGGCAGGGAATCTAGTCTGTCATATCTCAAGGTGTGCGCACTTAACTTTTTTCCTCTGAGGGTCTATGCTTGAGGCAGGGATGCTAATCTCTGGGCACATCATTCTCAGGTAACATGGTTGGCTTTCGTTGTTTTAAACTGGTCCCGAGGGGGACCTCCGAGGGACTGAGCATGCCCCTGAGAAGGGTGAAGCAGGAGGGTGATGGCACTGGCTGTGGACAGTACTTACCAACTCTGTGACCACCTATCTGGGGACGTGAAGCTGTAATAAGCCCTGTGATTCACGGCCAGCCTTCTCCCTGTGCTTTCTCCAAGCAGATCCTATGCCTTCCCATCTATAGGCTTAGCTCAGACTGTTTGCTGCATAGGAATATCCCGTCTCCTCCTGACCCCCCGGCCCCATGCCTGTCTGAGGAGACCCATTACAACTGCGACCTTCTCTGGGAAGCCTCAATGGACTGCCGTGGATTCATTTCTGAACCAAATCCAATCATTTATTATGCACTCCGAAATAGGCAAATGGGAGACTATTTTGAGAAATTTGTGAAAATACCAAACTGAGGGGATAAACATATTAATGACAACCTTAATATGTATAATTCCCATGCTCAGAAACCCTATAGTGTTTGATTTCATTTTTTGTAAAACAAATCTTATTCTACCGAAGAGCATATGAAATGGGTTTAATCTCTTTAGTAGAATGCAGGATACTTGAGCATTTGCATGGCCAAAATCTGGTGTCAGATAGCCTATGTTTGAATGCTGGTGACTTTGGGTAAGTCCCTTCCCATATCTCTGCCTCTCTTCCTTCACCTGTGAAAGAGGGGTGCTTTTACTATGTTGTTGGGTTTTTTGGGGGAGGTTATCATGGGGTAATAATAATTGCTACCATTTATTGAGTGCTTACTATGTGCCCAGCACCGTGCTAAGTTTAGCTTTACATTCTTATTTGATCCTCCCAAGAGCTCCCTCATTCTTGAAGTCCCTTACCCAGCAATATTTTCTTCCCCATAGCACTTATCTTCTTCTACCGTATTGTATCATTTACTCATTTTGTTTATTTTTCATCTTCCTCTTCCAGGGCCTCTTGCCTTACATGACTCCAGGAGGCACCATTCACTGTGCATTCTGAGTTCGGCCTTTACCGAGAATATGAACGTGACTGGTGGGGATTTCCCGGAGTTGTGTAATGTGGAGACCTGGAGCTCCAGGAGGACAGGGATCTATCTTTTCTTTTTTTTTTTTTAAATGTGTGTGTGCTTATTTTGATCATTGCTGTATCCCTGTATCCGGAACTATGCCTGATCTATAGTAAGCTTTCAATAAATATTTGTTGAAAGAATGAATTAAAAAGCCCTTAAAGAGAGCCCATTTTACTGGTGAGGAAACTGAGGCGCAATGAGTTACTGATTTGCCGAAAGCTCCAAGAGACACTGAGGCAGCTGGGTGTTTCCAGCATGCCTGCTCTCAACAGCTTTGCAAAGCTGCATGTCTGAAATGCCTGGCATTGTCCCTGCCAGCCCGCGATTGCTCAACAAATATTAATGAATTTGCCTACATGGGTCAGCCTCTCTCCTCTGCTAGACAATCCCTACAGAGTAACAAACTGTCACATAGCTGTTGCTTTGAGAAATTAAATTAAATTGCAAGGTGCAAAGAAAAGGTGAACCTTTTGGAGTTTTTGGAAGAAAAATTCCTAACCCAACTGCTAATGGAGTTTGCAGGGGCCTCTCAGGCCTTTCCCACCGGATTCTTTTTCCTGCTGCCTTCCCTTTTGTGAGCATTTCTTCCCCTTTTTGCTTGCAGTGAGTTCTGCTCTCCTGTAGGCTACAATGTGTCAGTTGTTATAAAATCCAGGAGGTGGAGCTTGGTGACGAGGTGGGTGGGGGAGCACTCAGCCAGCCCTGCAGGGCGAGCAGTTCAGCCCTGGTTCACCCGAAGCTTAAGCCTTGCAGCAGGAAAACTTCCATCTCGCTCTCCTGGCTTTGATCCTCATTGTACATCAGACCAGAGGCGCCGAAGGGAGGGAGGATGCGAGATGACCGGTCCTTTGGCAACCTGACCATCTCCTTAGCAGAGCTTTTGAAAGCCAGCCGGGGACTGACTGCCCGACCAAGGAGGCGCCGCGCCTCTTGTGAATGTGTGTGTGTGTGTGTGTGTGTGTGTGTGTGGGTGGGTGAGCCGGTGTGAGTGAGTGAACGTGTGTGTATGTGTGTGTGTGCATCACGACCGTGTGTGTGTGTCCGGATGAGTGTGTGAGTGCACGCGTGAGTGTGTTTGCGTGCATGTGTGTATGATCGCTCTCGGTTATTATTTCTGTGGAAGAAAAATCTTGAAAATCTGGGGCAGGTTACTGTGCTCCTAGGGTGGTAGTTCTTCTTTTGCAAGAAGAGCTGACCAGACCAAGCTACTAGAGACATTTTTTTCGGCGAGTAAAGAGAATTTTCCTCCCGGATCGAGAGGGATTTTTCCCCCCCCCCCCGGCTCTGCAGCCGAGTAAAAGAGATTAGTCCCTAAACCTGTGAAATCGACTAGGGCCGTGTGATTACCAGGGCTTGAGAGAGGACTTGGGAAGAAAAAGAGAAATAAATCAAAACAGCTTGTCAGTGCCTTTGGCCACGTTGGAAGATGTCATCTCAAACTAAGTTCAAGAAAGACAAAGAGATCATTGCCGAATATGAAGCCCAAATAAAAGGTGAGATGCGGGCTGGGGAGTCATGCTTCCCCTCCCCTTTCCTTTTTCTCTTGCTTTGGCTTTCTTTTACCCTTTTCCTCCCTGCCATCACGAAATGTTGTTATGCATCAATAATCTTATTGTGAGTGGGACCAGTGGCAGCCGCACAAGTCCAGACTGGTTTCAACTGCAGAGAGCGCCGGCGCTGGGAGTATGGATTATAGAATGGGCAGCAATCACTGCATTGCAGGTGTGTGAGGAGGATCCGACGCCCGGCTTTAGGAGTGTCGCGGATACTCCATCATCTTGGTGGTGACATGTCACTCTAAGGCCATTTTGACAGTCACCACCTCCTCCCCCCATCCCATGCCGAAAGCCCCTTCATATGATTTTTTACCATCTACTTTTCTTTTTCTTGCCTCTTTTTGGTTTTTGTTGTTGCTTTCCCTTTCCCCTTTCTCTGGGCTGGAATTCACATGCATATGCACAGGAAAGCAGCATCCCTGGGCTGCCATTCTTTGTCAGTGTGTCTCGGCTGGCCTGGGTTGCCATGGATGAACTGTTATAGGGCATATTGATCCGAACTAATGCAGGCATTTAAGCATAAAGAGGGAGCTCGGTGCAGAAAATGTATTCTCTCACAGTGTGCAGCCCCAATCACCATCCGGCTGCTTGCTAGCATGTAGGGGCACCAGCCTTCATTCAAAGCCAACAGCTCAGTGTGCCGTTTGGGCTGGTCGGAGCTGCCTGGCTGCCGTAGTGCCCGAGGACGCCTGCCAGCAGGGTGAGATGACCTCTGGCTGCTTGGTCCAGCTTTGCTGCACGGGGGGCACACTCCTCTCTGAAGCTGCTCCCTAAGTCCTCCCTAGCAAGGCGAAATAGGACACTGGACACAATGGCATAGACAAATGCAGGCGGGATCCTCATTCATGCCAGACTGGGGTTCTCCCACCTTCGTGAGTTTTAGGCTCAGCTTTGGTGAGGAAAACCTAAAAGCACCATGCTCACCCTTTCTCTGAGGATGTACCCTGAGGGAAGCCTGGGCCTGCGCCTCTTAGTGTCTGGTTTCTTTCTGGTCCTGGATCTCCTTGCTGCGACACAGGCTGTGTTGTGGTCTTCCATGGAAAGACTGAAGACAAAATACGTCTTCAGGGGATACTGAGGCCTGCCCTTGAGGTTCTGAGTGGACTATTAGAGCAAGTTGGTTATTTGGGGCCCAGGTGACGTGAGGCTGCCACACCTGCTTTTAGGTGCTGCCGCAGCTCCAGACTCGGTGACCCAGGAAGTCGGGTTGCCTCCCTAGGAGCACCGGGAGGCCGGCATCCACAGCTGCTACACACGCTTCAGATGCTTGGGAACCTTTGGGAGGGGAGCAGCCATCAGGGGAGACCTTTGTTTTTTTTTTCCAGTCTCGCCAACCGTCTTGTGTCTTTTAGTTCTGGTCAGACCCGGCATGCTAATCACCTCTGGGTGGACCCCAGGGCAGAAATAAGCAGAAAACCCTTCTCCAGTTTTCAGTTCAGTATGGAAAACAGTGCCTTACGATGTTTCAGCCTTGCTGAGGATTTAGAAGCAAGTCCTTTATTGGTCAGAGATTTGAATTCACCCGACTGCTCCAATACAAAAGCCCAGGTTCGGTCTTTGCATACACACTTTTTAGGGAGTTTATGTTTTATAAGATGAATGTAGCTGATTATTATTGTTCTTTTTAACTGCGGTTCCCAAGAAAAATGGCACAATAGAGAAGGGGATGTTGAGTTTTGGACAATTTGGGGTTTTTATTAGCATTGTTGTGGTAGGGAGCATGCTTGTCTCATTTTTGGTTTGCTACCACTGGGCCTGTGAACTTTGCTTGAGGATCAATTAAGCATTTATTGCTCTGGCTGATTCTTTTACTTTTTACCTTTCACCTTTATTTTAACAACTACTCAGCAAGCCCAAGGTAACGCATTTCAGCAGGAAATTTGTCTAGATGATCTTGTCTCTCCCAGACTCTAAAGGTCTCTACATTCTGGTTAAAGGAATTGAATTTTATTCCTTTGGAATTGACACCCACATGACTTAGATCAGGATGTTGATGTGCCCAAAACCGTCTGGAATCTTTTCTCTCAAAATTCTGTTAATCATCATCATAATTACTGATGTCCATACAGGGCTCTACAGTTTCTCTGGCTCACTCCCAAACATCACTACTCGTGGCCTACACAATGTTACAGAAAGGGTTCGTATGAGCTCAGTTTTGGAGATGAGGAAACTGAGGCCTCATCGTGTGGAATGACTTGTCCAAGGTCACAAGGCTGGAAACGTGAAGGCAGCCGGTCATCTTTCCCAATACATTGTTTGCCTGAAGCTGCCCCCTGAAGGATTGATGTTAGTAGCAGATGGCGGTTTTGTGGTGGGGACTGGCTGCCTCTTGATCGTGTTCCATTGTTTACCCTCCTACTTTTATCCCTTGCCTTTGTTGCTTGCCTCTGAAGAATGTTTGACCAATCACCAAAAATAACGCCTGATGCCAATTTCCTTTCTCCCAGAGTATCATATGGCCAATTTGGTGCAAACACTTCACTTAGGTAGATTTTGTCCTCTGTGAGTCGAGTGAGGAGAATTTTTGGTTTTTTAAAAATGACACTGAGTTCTTTGTTGACTTATTCTCTTTTATCTCTTTTTGAAGAATTTATTGACCTAAGAATTTTTAAAACTGTTTCTTTTTTCCTGTTGTAAAAAATCTCAGATCTATGCCTTCTCTTGCCTCGTCAAATACTTGAATCCCTTTGATTATATATTTGCAACATAGTAGTATACCATGTGCTTTTACATTTCCAGTGATGGGGAACTCATCACTTCCCAAGTCTACATATTCTACCTATGGATAGCTCCGGCTGTTGTGTTGTTTATGTCCACCTATTGCTTCTATATTATCTTCCCCTTGGGACTTCATAGAACAAGACAGATGCTGCTTCGTCCCCATGACTGCCCGTTGGATGTTTGGAGACTCTGATCATAGCCCCTGGACTATGATTATCCTCATTTGCTCATGTAAGGTGCTTATCTGCTGCTTAATCATCTTCTCTCTCCTTTGGATTTACTGTATACTGGGATGCAAACTCTAGTGCCTTTGGGTGCTTGGCAGATAGAAAAAATGAGTGAAGCTGGCTGAGTAAGATGATTTGTGGTAGTTGATCACCACTTCATTGAGGGCAATAGAAGAAAGGGTGGTGGTGATTATGGTAGCCTTGAGAGCACGTGTCCTGTCCAAATGGAAAGTCACTACTTGGGTTCAGCCTGTTGTTGCCATTTAGGAATGTAGGCCTAACTAGATCTTTCAATTTCTCAAGAGATGCCAGAAATCTAGATGAAAGCTTTATGCTATTAAAGATGTTTTTCCAAGGTACACCTGGCTGACTCCATTGGTAGAGCTTGTGACTCTTGATCTTGGGGGTCATGAGTTCGAGTCCCAAGTTCAGTGTAGGGATTACTTAAAAAAGTTTTAAAAAGTTTTGTGACTCTTGATCTTGGGGTTATGAGTTCAAGCCCCACACTGGGTGTGAAGATTACTTAAAAATAAGATCTTAAAAAGAAAGATGTTTTGCCAAATGGACCTTCAAAAGATCATACTATCAAAAACCTTCTTCAAGAGTGGTAGCAAGTTCTAGGTGAAGGTCTCTGGATGTGGTCAGAGAAAGAAAACAACTATCACCTCCTTTATGCTGCATGTAATGCTTCTACTAATATAGCCCAAAGGTTGAATTGGCCCTTTCACTGCCCGCCTCCTCATTGTACCATATCTTTTATATCTGCCGTATTTTTCCAATCCACTAGGCTAGGAGTTTTGTCAGAGAAAAGAAAATGAAATGAATTTAATAGGACTTGTTTTTGGTGACCCTGTGCTGGCTCCAGATGGACTCTGCTTGCTGTCTGAGGTGCTTACAAGTGTCCATTTATGAATCTGTTCAAGAACTTTCCTTGAGAGTGACATCACATTTCTCTAGCCTGGAAATGGCAAGCTATAACTTCTTTCCCCTTTTGAAAATCAGAATAACATTTGCCCATCTCCAGAGTTTTGGCATCTATCCTATTTTTCACAATTCCCTCAAAGATCACTGATAGTGTTTGGTAATCTTATTTGCCAGAGTTCCTAGTATCCTGGCTCTAATTCATCTTGCTGTCAGACATGATGATCTGTTCTGCTTTTATTCAGAGTTCCCATTTCCATTTCAACCTAATAGAAAATTGAAATAGAAACACCGTGATTGACTTTAGTGTTTTGTTTTTTTATTATGCATCCATAGTCATTTTAGGTCATCTTCTTAAGAGCAAAAGTCTAGAATTTGGGGGAAGAAGAGCAGATTTTTGAAGACGATCACAGAGAAGTATTGCTTTACTCATTCATTTATATATTCATTCAATAAACATTGATTATCTACTTTGTTCTTAGTGTTGTGCTGGGGGTTGTAAGAGATGCAGAGTATATGATATATTCTTGGTTTTCTAAGATTTTTCTTGAAATATGGTGATAAAATCAGTGAAGGAAATTTAAAAAACTCAGAACACAAAAACTTCTGGCTGAACACCAGAATGAGTTTAGTCTGAAAGAGATTATGCCATTGAATGAGTGGATGAGCTCCTTAGGAACCCTCACTACTCTCAACAGGCTCCAAGGAGGAAAGGACGCTGGGTTGGGGAGACACTGGGGAGTAGTAGGAACTGTGGCTGATTAGTGAGCTCACCTAGAGGAGTCAGCTGCTGCTCGGCTCCAGTCTTCACTGCCAGGCAGGGTATGAGCCCAGAGTGGTCAGTTCTTTCAGTGTTTCAAGGGCATCTGGATTTTAAAACAAAATGTCTTGATTTTTATTTTTAATTTCTAAATTTTAAAAAATTTTAAATTAAAAACATTAAGACATTGGGTTGTCTTTTTTATTTTTGAGCTGTAAGAGTTCTTTTTTAAATTAAAGGATAGGGGCACCTGGGTGGCTCAGTCAGTTAAGCTTCTGATGCTTGATTTCAGCTCAGGTCATGATCTCAGGGTCGTGAGATCAAGCCCTGCGTGGGGCTTGGTGCTCAGTGTGGAGTCTGCTTCAGATTCTCTCTCTCCCTCTGCCCCTCTCCCTGCTCCTGCGTGTGCTCTCTCTCTCTCAATAAATAAATAAAATCTTAAAAAAAACAAATTGGAGGATAGTTGACATATAATGTTACATTAGTTTCAGGTGTACAACGTAGTGATCCAACTCTGTATATTAGGCTATGCTAAGCTCACAAGTGTAGCTACCATCTGTCACCATACAACACTATTACAGTACCGCTGACTATATTCCCTAGGCTGTGCCTTTCATCTCTGTGACTTATTCATTCCATAACTGGAAGCCTGTACCTCCCACTTCTCTTCATCCATTTTACCCATCCCCCCACTCCCTCCCTCTGACAACCATCAGTTTGTTCTCTGTACTTATGGGTCTGTTTCTGTTTTTGTTTTTGTTTTAAAGATTTTATTTATTTGACAGCACAAGCAGAGGGAGAGAGAGGGAGAAGGAGGCTCCCCGCTGAGCGAGGAGCCTGATGTGGGACTCGATCCCAGGACCCTGGGATCATGACCCAGGGCGAAGGCAGCCGCTTAACTGACTGAGCCACCCAGGCATCCCGTCTGTTTCTGCTTTTTGTTTATTCATTTGTTTTGTTTTTTAGATTCCACACATATGTTAGATCACATGGTATTTGTTTTTCTCTGTCTGACTTACTTCACTTGGCATAATATCCTCTAAGTCTATCCATGTTGTTACAAATGGCAAGACCTCATTCTTTTTGATGGCTGAATAATGTTCCATTGTATATATATGCCACATCTTCTTTATCCATTCATCTATCCATCCATGGACATTTAGGTTGCTTCCATATCTTAGCTATTGTAAATACTGCTGCAGTAAACATAGGGGTGCATATATCTTGTCAGATTTGTGTTTTTGTTTTCTTTGGGTAAACACCCAGCAGTGGAATTACTGGATCATAGGGTATTTCTATTTTAATTTTTTGAGGAACCAACATACTGTGTTCCACAGTGGCTGCACCAATTTACATTCCCACCAACAGTGCACAAGGGTTCCTTTTTTTGCGCTCTAAGAGTTCTTTATTCTGGATACAAGTCCCTTAGCAGATATATAATTTGCAAGTATTTCCCCCCATTCTGTGGGTTATCCTTTCCCTTTTTTGATGGTGCCCTTTGAAGCACAAAAGTATTTAATTTTTATGAAGTTTAGATTATCTATTTATTCTCATGCTTTCATGTCATATCTAGGACTCTTTTGCCAAATCCAAGGCCATGATGAAAAGCTCCTGATTTTTAAATAGCTCAGATTTTTAAGAAACACTCTGCTGCCTGAACAAACCCATCAGTAGGACATCTTCAGCCCATAGCCCACCACTTTGCAACTTCTGGCCTACAAGTTGAAGTCCATAAAAGGTCTTGGTGATGGAGCCTCAGCCAGTTTTCCTGTTTTATCTTCAGTTGTTTTCTCTATAATAAGCCTGTGCTTTTACAACCACATGAAACCAATCCTTGTCTCTGAGTCCTCCATACCCCTTCCCACCTCCAAATCTTTCCACATTTGTGCCTTTGTTCTGTTTAAAATGTCCCCCTCTTCTCACACTTTCTTTGTCTGGCCAATTCCTGACCATCCTTCAGTGCCTGCCCAAATGATACCTTCTTCCGTGATGCCTTCCTAATAACTCTCCTACGCAGAATTAGTGGTTCTGCCTCACATCTGCCCCCCACATTCTGAGCCTTATTATTCTTTATTACAATCTTGTGATTAGTCCTTTGGCCATGAACTCTTGAGGCTAGAAATGCTCATGGTCATTTTGTTTCCAGAATGTGGTTGGCACAAGATAGGTTGAGAGAGTGGCTGGTAAGTTACTAATAAGAAGTTTTACTCTTACAACTTTTAGCTAACATAGTTATTCTCTTTGACATATGTCTTAGTCTGCCATAACAAAATACTGTGAACGGGGTGGTTTAAACAATAGACATTTATTTCTCACAGTTCTGGAGGCTGGAAGTCCAAGATCAAGGTACTAACACATTTGGTTCCTGGTGTTGTAGATGGCTGTCCTTTCTCTGTATGCTCACATGGCCTTTGCTCAGTGTGTGGAGAGAGACAGAGAGCTATCTTCTTCTTCTTCATATAAGGGCACCAATCCCATTATGAGGGCCCCACCCTCATGACCTTCAACCAAACCTAATTATCTCCCCAAAGCCTCATCCACCTCCAAATACGATTACACTGGGGGTTAGGGCTTCAACATATGAATCTGGAGGGGGAGACACAAACACTCAACCTATGACAGCACCCATATTTTCTGTTCCATTGAAAGTAGGGGTTTTACTGAGAAAGGAAATATTCTCCATAGTTTGCTGAAGTTCCTTGTTTGTCCCTGATAGTGGAGATTTGGTGAAGGCTGATGTGTCGAAAGCCAAGGTCATGTTTGATGAGGTGATGTTTGCCGTGATCGTGGTGGAGTGCGCATTCCAGGCTCTTTCCAGTTTGGGGAAATCAATGGATCTGGGGGTCTGTATTGGCTGTTTTTGGAGTTTTCACCACCAGGGTTTTTTAGAGACAACCTTTCCTTTCTAGAAACCTCTCTTATTCATTCATTCCTTCACTTACTCACTCATTCACCAATGATGGTTACAAGCTATGCTTCAGGTTATATAACTTTATTTAGCGGTGGGAGATCATTAATTTTTATTTATCTCTAGGTCTCAGTCATATATAGCAGTATCTCATTTTGTGTTCTCAGTAATTCTCTGAGGTAGTCATTATTATTCCCATTTTATAGGTTAAAAGCTCTAAGGTTCAGAGAGATAAAGTTACATCAGATCGCATAGCAAACAGGGGCAGAGCTAGGATTTAAATGAAGCCTTCCTGACTTCCAGTTGTAAAGGGAGGCAAGAAGCATGCCAAGGCAATGTGGCTCTGAAACCTAGGGGTTCCTTTATTGGGGGGCCAGTCTGGGATGGGTCTTAATCTTTGACTTCCTACCCTTCCTAAAACTTCAGCTCCCCTTCTAATCTGACTTTTCCTAGTGCTCACTGGATGCCACCTAGCTGTGTCAGATACCTTCACCCCCCCCCCCCCCCCCCCTGGAGTCACCTTTGGCAAAGTGCCACTGGAGATACTCCTGTAGACTTGACTGAGGCTGCCATATCTGCCTCTGTCAACCTGGAAATATAGAACCAGAAACCTGAGTGGTCTTCTAGTCCAGTTCTCCCACTTCTTCCCCCCTAGATGTGGAAACTGATGTTCAGAGAAGGGTTCTGGCTTGCAGACACTTGTAGATCATAGTTCCAGGAGGGGGAAAGCTCTCTCTGCTAGGCCCATTGCTGTAGGCTCGTGCCTGGCCTCTAGTTGGTGATCCATAGATGTATGGAGTTGAATTGCTCTGGTGGGTGGTGCAAGCCCAGGTGGTGGTGATTGCCTGGGAGGCGGAGCTGAGTGGTACCTTGGAGAGCAGGACGAGGCAAGGATATAATAGGGTAAGGATGGGCGGGCAGGGAGGTTAGGCTGGGTCAGAAATTGGGTCCTTTCCGGGAAGGGATGGGGGTTGACTTCTTCAAGATGCTGAGTTTCAGAACCTCTGGCCTAATACAGGACCCAGCAAGTGGTGTCCTGGGCTTGATTTCACTTGTAAATGATTCATTCCTGATGGCTTGTTGGTGTTTATAAAATATCTTGGCTGGCCAGGAGTGGGATTTTGGCTCTTTTCTCTTCATTTGTTTAATCATTAGGCCAATTTATGTTTGGAGTAGTGTTCCCTGAGGTGTATTCCATGAAACTGGATGTAAAGAGGCTTTAGCTGGAAAAAACAGTTCTGTGGTCAAATGAGTCTTGGAAGTTCTAACATAAACTGAGTTAAATAGGTTTGTTTCCCACAGGACTTCTGGGAACCTTAAATGTGTTAAGTATGAAGTGCCAAAAAGGGGCCATGGACTTTTCTCAAACTTGTTCAGTCCCGTAGACATTTTTCATGGAATATCTCACACAACTCTATTCCTGAGGGGCGCCTGGGTGGCTCAGTCAGTTAAGTGTCTGCCTTTGGCTCAGGGATTGGAGCCCTGTGTCTGGGCTCCCTACTCAGCGGGGAGTCTGCTTTTCCCTCTCCCTCTGCACCCCCCCCCCACTTATGCTGTCTCTCGCTCTCTCTCTCAAGTAAATAAATAAAATATTAAACAACAGCAACAACAACAACAACAACAACAACAACAAACTATTCCTGACTGTATTCCCAAGATTACATTTTGGAAAGTATCAGACTACACAATTTGTGGATTATCCCGATTCTTTCTCTTTTTTGCCTTTTGCCCAGTTCCCTAATTTTTATACTTTTCTCAGAGGGCAGTTTGAAGAGGGGAAGAGGTAAAACAAATGCGTATCCAGCCCAGCTAAGTGATATTGATGTGGTGTTTTGAGGTCACTTAGAAAATGTGGGTTTTGACATCTCCAATTACAGAGTACTCAACCATTGATTTAAATGGTAATTTGGCGACAGCTTGCCCCTGATCAATATGCGTGGCGTGTGCCCGTCTATGTGTGACAGTAGGGGATGCCCTCAACTGCAGGCTGCGTTCAAGGTGCCTTGAGTGGACCCCAGCACTGCCCCTGGGATTGTACAGTCGATGCCAGGTGACAGGGGTACTGAGGAACGCATGGAAGCCCACAGCCCGTGCACCTCAGAGGGAACAGAGATCAGCCACAAATCCAGGTGTATGAGAAATGTGTTTTTCTTTATGTTTCTGTAGCTTGATTTCCATTTCTCATCTCTCTTCTGCTGGGGGTGGCAGAAATAAATATAAGTCAATTTGGGGTCTCTCCTGTTTCCTTCCATGCTGTGCCCCAAGGTCCAGGGGACGAAGGTAGTGCCAAGGGACATCTCTTGTGCTTTATCATCAGTCTATTTTGGCAAATGAAATAGCCTCCTTCTCTTCGGGCCTTTGGTGGTCTGTCCATGCCAGTGATCCATCCTTCTTTGTTCCCAATCTCGAGACTCCTTCCTGTGTCCCTCTCTTCAGTCCTTCCATGCTGTTTGCAAGCACTACCATGCTGGCTTGTGAAGAACTCTGGACATTTGTCTCAGGCCTGTCTTGCCATGCCCTGTCCTTGCTTCTCCAGTGCCTCCCTGGAGCTCTCTGGCTGGGGAAGCAGCCCAGCTCCTCTCTGTTCTACAAATCTATATGGGGGTTCCCTTGTCACCTTCTTTCCCTGGGCTTGTTTGGGGTGAGGCAGGGTACAGGCTGTTTTCCTATAGATCCATAAAATCTACATACACTTTCCTGACTCCTGGAAATCTTTATCCATGTGTAGATTAGGGGTGGTATCCTGGCTCTTTGTCATCAGACATTCCCTCAAAGCTGCTGTACATAATCCACATTCTTTCTATTCTCCCTGAGGGCTAGACTTTTGAAAGTCAAAAGCCAAGAATTGACTCTTTCTCTGTATTACCCCAGAGGCAACAAACATAGAAAGCCCTCCTTGCCTGAATCTGGTCCAGAAGCTCTTAAGGAAATATGGATGAAAAACCTTCACTATTTCAAGATATTAATTGTAGTGAATTTCTTTTCTTTTCCACTTGTACCATCCTGACCCAGACCACCGTCACCTCTTGCTGGGATCATGGCAACATCCTTCTAACTCAGGGTTTCTCAGCCTCCGCACTACTGACATTTGGAGTTGGATCAGTTTTTGGTGGGTTGTTGGAGCCCTGGCCTCTACCCACTAGACTCCTGTAGCACCCCTCTCCCTCCCCGAGCTGTGACAACCAAAAATGTCTCCAGACATTGCCAGATGTTCCCTGAGGGGGCAAAAGAGGCCCTAGTTGAAAGCCGCTGACCTAACTGGTCTCCCTGATTCTTCTCTTACTCTCATGGCCTGTTCTTTGCACAGCAGCCAGCAGTAATCCGTACACAATTTAAATCTAACCATGTTACTCCCTGGGTCCAAACCGTCCAGTAGCATCTCATTGCATAAGAGTCAAATCGAGGGGCGCCTCGGTGGCTCAGTCGGTTAAGTGTCTTGACTCTTGATTTCCATTTGGGTCATGATCTCAGGGTCCTGGGATCCAGCCCGGTGTTGGGCCCCTGCATTGGCCTCATGCTCAGCATGGACTGTGCTTGGGGTTCTCTCTCTCCCTCTCCCCTTGCCCCTCCCCCAACTTTTTTTTAAAAAAGATTTTATTTATTAACACAGAGAGAGAGAGACTGAGAGAGAGGGAGAGACAGCACAAGCAGGGGGCAGTGGGAGAGGGAGAAGCAGGCTCCCCGCTGAGCAGGGAGCCAAACACAGGGACCCTGGGATCATGACCTGAGCCAAAGGCAGATGCTTAACTGACTGAGCCACCCAGGTGCCCCAACAAATAAAATATTAAAAAAAAAGTTGAATCCAAACCCCTGGCTAGGCTTACAAAGCCATGTTCTGCCCACCTTGGCCTCCTTACCTCTCCACAATCCAAGCTTGTAACCCACTTCAGGCCTTTGCACATAGCTTTTCCCTCTCTCTAGAATCCTTTTCCCCTGGATTGTCACATGGCTGGCTCCTTCTTGGTATTCAGCTTTCAGCTCTCATGTCACTTCCTGACTACTCAACCTTAAATAGCCATGAAGTAACTAGTGGATTAGCTGACTTGAATTCTCAGCAGACCACTTATGGCTATATGATATTTTCCCTTCTTCGTTTATTTCTTCTCTTTACCAGAATTGAAAGTCTCTAAGAATAGGACTTTTGTTTCCCTTGCCCATTTGTGTTTTGTTAGCACTTGGAACAGCCCTTGGTCTATAATAGGTGATCAAAATATTTGTTGAATGAATGAATGAATGTACATTTCCTTTTGATGGACTTTGTGCACAAGCGCATATAGATGTTCTGCTTCAGGGTACATGGGATTGTATTGGGAATTGCAGTTCAGAGGAACATAATGAAGCAGATCTAGGCTTTCCCCAAGCCCTGAAGGAAAGGTAATTCAGGAAGATGAAGAATACAAAGAACAGACAATTGTATCTAGGCAGGGCTGTCCAACTCATTAGAGGGACCAGGGGGCCACTTGCAGGGATACTGCAGGGAATCCAATATTTTCTGTTAATTGTGTTCCTTGTGTGTGTCTGATATGGGGACACAAAAATGGGTAAAATATAGTCCCCATCCCTGTCTTGATGGACTCATAGTTTTCTAGGAAAGATAGTTACAAAAATAGATTAATTGATTATAATAAGTATAATAAGTACTGGGATAGTACTGGAACCACACACACTTTGGGAACTGAGAGTGAAAGTGACAGCTTTTCCTGGGAGAGCTGGAGAAGTTCTTACAGAAGAAAGGACTTTTGAGTAGGGTTTTGAAGGATGGATAGAAGCTCAGCTGGTGACAAAGGCATGTCATGAAGAGAGAATAGCATGTACAAAGGCATGGGGGTTATGGAAGGGCCTAGGTACTTGGGAAATGGTGAGAAGTTTGGTATGGCTGAAGTCCAGAGTAGATGGAATGGAGTAGGAGTTGGAGATGAGACTAGAAAGGAAAAGAGCTTGAAGTTCCTTTCTAACCATTGGATCCCATGAGTCTTTGACCTTGGAGATGGAGGATGAGGTTCTTATTTTTTTTATTACATTTTTTTTTCTGATTATGGATATAATACATGCTTGTTATTTTAAAAGTTTCTAATAATAATAAAAAAAATTAAAAAAAAAATAAAAGTTTCTAAAATACAGAAAAATAAAAAAAAAAATTAAAAAAAAAGAATCTAGAAGCCACTACCTGAGCCACCACTATAAATAGTCCATGTATTATTACCTTTCAGACTTTATATCTCTATCTACAAATCTGTTTTATTCATATATATATATATATATATAAGATAAAAAAATGGGACCATAGATCTTTAATGAAAAGTTATAAAAATAAACCTGATAGGCAGAGTGTCATAGGCCTAGAGCTTAAAATGGATAGAGTATGGCCTAAAAATACACAGACTTTGTCAAGTAAGAACGTTAATCAATAAGCATGACCTTCCACGTGTTTTGATGGTCCTTTAGAACAGGGGATTGGTTTGTTGGAAACCATCCTACTGTGGTGGTTGGCTTGTGTTGCCACTTCTGTCCCACTGGATTTATGTAAAATTGAGGGGAACTGAGTTGACTTATCAAGAACTGCCCTCCACATCTGTCCTAGCCACTCACAGCTGAAATTTTCCCCCTTTCTGGTCCCCTGTTGTCTCACTTCCCTGTTGGTACCCAAGCAGCGGTTCCTGCCTTTGGCAGGAAGTATTAAAAGGAGAGTGTTGTCTAGGACAAAGAATTTAGCCTCAGCAGTGGGTTGCCCTTCCCTGCTGGTACCTTTCCTTTGGTCCACCTTTCCCTGTTGTTCTCTGCCAGCATCCCTGGTCACCCGTAGTACTTTTGGGATTCCTGATTGCTGATCTACTTCCAACAGTGATAACCTGCTTTCCTCTTGCTTCTGATAGTTGGTGGGGGTATTTCGGAATATAGTTTATTTTAGATTAGTATGTTTCCCAGCTCTTTGTCAGACAGAAAGGCCTGGATTCCTGTAGGTAGGTAGAGCTCTCACTCAGAGATCGGAGCACAGTGGGAGGGGACGGCTCTGTAGGGGCACCTTCCATAGCTTAGGGTGCTTTAAAAGCAACAAGAGAAAGAGAGAGGGAGATGACATGAGAGGACCCTTACCAATGAAACACCTGAGCCACCTTCAGGGACATGAAAGAGTGGGTGTTGCTTCTTTGATTTTGTTTGTATTAAAGAATGCAAACTGGCTGAGCAACATGGCTGCTCTCCAGCTGTCATCTTGGTAGGACATTTACAAGCAGGGTTGGCTATTACGTTACTTTTTACTTTATCAGTGGCCTCTCCAGACAGTATTTTGGATCTCCCAAAGATATATTTTCTTGAGGAAACTGAGGCAGAACAACAGTTACCTCCTGGCTTCTGACACCTGGTAACTGATAACTCCTTGACCTCCTACCCTGGCCATTTGGGCTCCTGATCTTTTGCCTGGTTGTGGTCTTTGGAGTTTATTTGTCCCTTGATCCTTAGCTAATACAGGGCTTTAGTCTTGGCCTGACCCTCCTGCTTAGGCCCCACCCTGAGTATCTCTGCCTTGCCGGATCTCATACTTGGCATAATATTACCATCAAAACTCTGTGCCAAAAATGGCAGAGGCCCCACTGCTCTTTGCCAGAAACATGCAATTGTTGTGCTATCAGGAATAGTGGGGAAGAAATGTTGAGAATGTGGTGGGCCAGTTCACTTTGATTTAGCTTAACAAATATTTATTGAGTTCCTACTATGTTCTCTGCCCTCATAGACTTTAAAATTCTGTGGGGAAGGTGGATTTTTAACTTGTAATGACAAAAATGTTGAGTGTTAGGAGGGGGTGGTACTGAGTTGTTGGGTAGGTGATTTCTGATATTGATCTATAAAGTTGAACCATATTGGCCAAGCTTATCTCCCAACCATCATTTTCTGAGCTATTTAGGATCTAGACAGAACCATCTTTCTGTTTAGAGAAGAGTCAGAAGCCATCAAAATATTGAAGGAGTCAGGAAGTGGTACTTCTAAGAGAAACATACAACTCCTGGTATAAGACAAAAATGGTTCCAGAAAAGGAACTTTGCAGTAGTTATACTCAAGATGGTAAATACAATTGTGGGGTAAGTGCTATTAAGGGGAAATTAAAGCCAGGGATCAACTGAAAGCGGCTGAAATCCATCCTAGTTGAACAAGTTATGCTAAAGTCACAGAAGGGAGTTGAGTGGAGAATATGGACTGTGGAAGGAGGCGGGGGATGAGGCTCTGGCTCTGGATGGAATCTCACACACCTGGGTCTGAGTTTTGCCTTATGGCTTATCAGCTGAATGACCTTGGATAAGTCTTTTCTTATCCAAAAAAGAGAAGAAAAATAGGGATAATATCTCACCAATTTCCTTATTTGGAAAATGGGGATAATAATATCTCACTCGAGTGTGTGTGTGTGTGTGTGTATGTGTGTGTGAGAGAGAGAGAGAATTAGTTGAAGTAACACACATCAGAATTTCCAGCACACTTCTTGGTACACAGGAACCAAGAAAAATGAAAATGTTAGCTAAACCAGTTAAGAGGGTCATCAGCATTCAGAGCCCTGGACCATGAACCTAAACTTACAGTTGAAGCACTTAGTAAGTGCAACCGTTTGGAAAGGAGAGGAAGATGGGGCATCTAAGAAACCATGAGTACAGGCGCAATTGCCTGCATGGGCAGCTGGGAAAGGAAGTCCTGGCCATGATGCTTTCTTTGACTACTGCAGCGTTTTTCCCAGTGTGGCTGCTGGGCCACCTGCATCAGAATCATGAGGGAGGAATTGATAACAAACTCAGATTCTGGGGGCTTATCCCAGACCTATTGAATCAGAATCTCTGGGGGGTGGGGCCTGGGAACCTACATTTTTTAAGTGCCCCAGGTTTTATGAACTTGAAATATTTGGGCTTGAACTGTAATAAACTCATCAATTTGACTGTCTTTGTATCTTTTTCTTGAAGGCAAAGGAACATTTAGTAATTATGTAGATTACATGAATGAGAAAAAAAAAACCCAAGTCCCCAGTGTGTATGTGTATCCTGTGCGTGCATGCGTGCGTGTGTGTGTAATACAACCCTGTTTTGTTTTTTTTTTTAAATAAAAAATGTGCGTCTTTATGTTTTGGGTGTGTATAAGAGTCTGATAGTTCTTACTTATTTGTAATGCTGTTTACTCTTGGGGAGTAGGAAAAGAATGTAGGTCAGGGATGAGGGCAGGATGTTAGTGACAGGGAATGGTGGAAAGGAGACCTTTTTTCCTTATATTCTTCCATTTTGATTGATTTCTAAAATAATGAGCATGATTACTTTTCTAACTAAAAAGCCCACAAAGTTGACAATAAGTAAGGAATTTATTGACAAAATTTCCTGCTATGGAGGATGCTCAGACATCAGCTGAACTATAAAACGAAAGTGGAAAAGAAAAGAAGACAGACAGACACCTGCAACAGATATATAAGTAATGCTTAACTTCTTGTGGTATTCATTATATATTGTAAGAATGATGGCTGAAATGAAATATACTACTTTACTGGATGATTCCCCAGTGGAAGTAGAAGGTGTTTCTCCCTGTTCTGTCAAAATTCTAAGAGATGGGGATGGGGTGGAGTAGTCAAGCCCAACAATTTAATTTATTGGGTTCATATTGGGAGTCGTTGAATCTGGGGTCTAGAGTTGTAAGACCTGATTTTCCATCTCTGATCTGTCTTTTGAGCAAGGCACATCTCTATTTTTGCATCCTTGCTTCCTCATCTCTGAAATGAGGGCGTTATCTACCTTAGAGGCTAGTTGCTGCGAGGATGAAATGAGGTGGTGTGTGAGAAAGTAAACTCTAGAGTGCTGCAGAAATGTTAATTATTTCTATTTTTGCCTAGCTCCTCCCTTGGACATGCTGCTATTACCGTGGGGTTGTTTATGTGTCTGTCTCTCTGTGAGCTCATTGAGTGCAGGGACCTTGTTTTATTCATTCCCAAATTCTTGTGCTTAGTGCCTGCCACACAGGAGGCATGCAAAGCAAGTTCTGGAATAGCTATCAAGGTTAGAAAAATACACGCACAGTTAGGTTTAGGCTTATGAAAATACTAAGATGCTCTTCCAGGAAACACTGCCTTCCACTTCTATTTAAAATAATTAAAAAAAAAATTCACCCAAGTTCACAACAGAAATGATATTGCTAGGAGAAAGAAAAGAACTTCATTAAGGAAAATTTAATTGCCCAGTTTTCTAAAGAGACAGAGCCACATCCCTCCATCCTCATTACTGTCAAATGCAGGATGGCTGGTTCCAAGGAGGGCAAGATGAATGAAAAGAGATTGTGAAAAGGCAAATCCTGATACTCCTGAAGAAAAGTCTCCCAAGAAACAGGAATGCCCCCTGGATCACCAGTTTCCTTTATTGTTGGTCAGAGCCCGGGAATAAGCCTTCTCTGGGCAACTCAGACAAAGGCCTTCTTTGGCCTCCACCCCAGAACTTGGCCAGTAAACCACAAAGTCCCTTATTTCCCCTGGAAGTGGGAAAACTTCCAGTTGCTTGACAAAACTGGAAGGATTATCTGAGGCTCAACTTGGGGGCTCCAGTACCTCTAAGACCTGGGTAATTATCATCTGAATGGGCAGGGGGAGGACTGGAGCCAAGTCTAGAAAAAGAACCCTGGGGTAGACCTGCAGTTAGGAAAGAGGGGACCCATCTCAGGTTTGGTCCTCTGGACCCTTTTCCTATACAGTCACAAATCTGCGATTTCTTCTCTCTCCTCCTATACCAGTTCAGCCTGAGGGCACCATTCGATGGGTTCATAATTGTCCAAACTGGTGCCAATTATTGCACGGACCATTGTCAGCCTAGGTGAAGTCTTCAGTGGTCTGTCAAAAGGTTTTATCCTGTTCAGTGTTTTAATCGAGTATTTGGATGAAGATGTGAGTGTGCCCATCCACTTTGAGAATGGTAGGAAACCAAGGACAGCAGGCTTAGTAATCAGGAACATGGTTATTGCTATCGAACTGCCTGAGGTTTGCAGCCCAGCTCTGCTGCTTTCTAACTGTGTGACTTTGGACAAGTCTTTTCATCTCTCTAAGCCTCAATTTCCTCATCTGTAAAGGGGAGATAATAATCCTATCTCAAAAAGTAATGTAGAGGATTAAGTGAGATAAAACATGTATAGCCCTCTGCACAGTGCTTTGCACTCAGTAAGGACTCAGTCAATGTTAGCTATTGTTATTAATACTCGCAGCTGTAAGAGTCATACTCCAGGCTCTGGAGTCCAGTAGATTGGGCTCAGATTCTAGCTCTGCCATTTATTAGTTGTGGGCAAAATTGTTTAACCTTTCTGAGGCTCAGCTGTCCGGACTTCCGCAGACAAGGAACAGTGATACCCACCTTGGGCATTTCTATAAAGCATTTAGTCCAGAACAAACACATAGTAGATGCTCCATAAACAGTGGGTTATCATTAGGAGAAATAGCACCTCTTGCTGTGGACAGAACCAGGAAGCAGAGAGATCTTAATAGAACAGGATGAAGGACAGACTCTAAAAATGTGAAGTTTAATAGTATCTTTAAGAGCAGACCACCAACTCTTCAAGAGAAGCTCAACTTTTTTTTTGCCTATTGAGCCCTGAGAGGAGTTTCTCCTATGAATTGATAGAAATGTGAATAGGGGTGAGAACAAATTGGCATTTGGATAGGATACTAGACCTTGGGCCCTGATCCCATTCTGTCCCTTGGCCAGGTAGCTCTTGGCCCCTCCCCAAGAGGCTCCAGAGGGAAATATATGATAGAGGCCACTGACTGGGCAATGAACACCGATCCTGAAGCTGCCACTCAGTACCCCAGTGCTGAGCTGTTCTCCCCTGGAGAACTCCTTTAGCTGAGGTGGGTTAGGCATTCTGGCCTCCCTTCTAAGCCTATACTTGAACTTGACTCTGTTGCTCCAGAGTAACCAAAACAGGCTGAAGCTCAAAACTCTGACCCCTTCCCTTTAGGGACCAGCCTAGACAATTGGTCTGACTCCTCTCTGAGATGCTACTTAGATCTAACCTGCCACAAGGGGGAAGAGTCAGAAGTCTGGACCCACCCAGACTTGACCTTTGAACTCCTTGGAAGTATAACCTCTGGCAATTTTGGTCCATGAAGGTCATGAAGGTATTCCTAAAACCTGGCCAGTCCATAATGTTATCTTTCCTTTAGGTGGGTGGATTTCCATGCCCTTAATCTTGACCCTGACTTAGGAGTGCATAGAGTTGGCCTTGAGCTCCCTGAAGGTCAGAATTCCCCCCTTGTTGACCTTTCTTCTGTCCCCAAGAGCTTAACAGCCAAGCCTATGATTAACTCAGGGTGTGGCTCTCTCCCCCTGCAGAAGAAATCAATGGCGTGACATCACTCTGCATCCTCAGTTCTGCTCCATAATGTGCCTGCTATGCAGCCAGGAGCTGGATAGTTTACCCCCCAAGGATTTAAGAATGCCTCTTTGATGTCCCTCTCCTTTTCCAGATGTGTAAAAGCAGCTAAAGACTAAATTGAAAAGTTCAATGTAGTTTTTCTAACCAACACTGATCACCGGGCAGGAGGTGGTCTGCAGTCCAGTGATGTATTTTGTTGAGATGCACAGCAGAGTTGGGCAGCTTCATATACAAATCTGTATTTTTCACTTTTTGAAAGTGAAAATTGATCTGGCTGTACTGGGCCCCCATTCCCACAAGCTAACAAATCAGCCAGAGCTGAGTAGCAGCCCCTATTTTTAAATGAGGCATGCATCCTTGAGTCCCTGCTGGTTCCTGGGCAGGAGCTCTTGGGTCCCTAGGCACCCTTATCTCCCCCCTGCTGTTTCACTTACCTAAGCTTCCTGGTTTCTATAGGCATTCAGCATTGCCACTCCTGGATAAGTCCAAGATATTCTATATTCTATCTCAAATTATGCTCATCAGATGGGGTTGTACAAGGAGAAGTGAAGGACAGCATAACAAATAATTCAATATCTGTGATATAAAAATGCCTTCAACTTGCCACCATCTTTCAGGTTCACAATAGAGACTCCCTGTCACTATTTAAGAGTATCCTTCTTCACTTCTCCTCAAGGATGAGTTTGACATTGGAGTCAAGGACAAGACATTCTTCCCTGAGAAGTGCTGCTGTGTTTGCCCCGACCCACCTTGAGAGGAGCTGTAGGGAAGGTGGGGACAAGGACCCTTCAGCGGCTGGAGGCCATTAAAGATCCCATGATATGATGGATGGTATCCTTAGTTACCTCAGGTGTAGTCACTACAACACATTTTTTCTTAAAAAAAGATTATTTATTTGAGAGAGAGAGCATGCGTGCTTGTGCAAGCCAGCTGGGGGGAGGGGCAGAGGGACACAGAGAGAGGTAGTCTCCAGCAGGCTCCCCACTGAGCACAGGGTTGACGTGGGCTTGATCTCACAACCCTGAGATCATGACCTGAGCCCAAATCAAGAGTTGGATGCTCAACCGACTAAGCCATCCAGGCGCTCCTACAACACATTTTTAATAGTTAAAAATCCCTCAATGTAAGTTGATAGTTTTAACAACAAAGCATAGTCCACTTAAAGCAATTCTGCTCAAACACCATGGTCTCAGAACTCCCCATTAGACTCTGAAATCAGACAGACCTGGGACTGAATTCCAGCTTCATTACTAATCATCTCTCCTCTCTACCTCTCAGTTTCTGTCTCCTTAAAATGGGCACCTCTTTGGATTCTCGTGAAGATTAAATGAGATAATCCACACTTGGTATCTAGTCCAGTGTCTAGAACATGGGAAACACTCAGTAGTGCTCTCTATTATTCTTACTCAGATTTGGAGGGCTTGATTTGCTCCAAGAGTGAAATTTAGAACATCTACAGCAGAACCAGCAGCCTGGAGGCAAACTTAGACCCACAAGTGTGTTTTGTTTGGCCCTTGGAACATTTATAGAAGCAAATTAGTTTCATGAGTATTTTATAGTTTTCTGAGTACAATGGAATATTATGCAGCCATCAAAAGGAATGAGATCTTGCCATTTGCAACGATGTGGATGGAACTGGAGGGTGTTATGCTGAGCGAAATAAGTCAATCAGAGAAAGACATGTATCATATGACCTCACTGATATGAGGAATTCTTAATCTCAGGAAACAAACTGAGGGTTACTGGAGTGGGGGGTGGGGTGGGAGGGATGGGGTG